>NW_007247763.1:355617-374147 GCF_000164805.1 Carlito syrichta | reverse complement strand
CAGCCTTTCAAGTAGCTGGAACTACAGGCGCGCGCTACCACGCCCGGCTCATTTTTGATTATTGTAGAGATGAGGTCTCTCCAATTTGCCCAGGCGGGTCTCGAACACGCGGGCTCAGGCAATCCACTCACCTCGGCCTCCCAAAGCGCGGGATTACAGGCTGAGTCACCAACCCCGGCTATCTACACTATTTTTTCATGGAACATTACTGTACTTAGATCCCGTTGAAAGGTAGGTTCCCATGCATATGCCATAATAAAAGCAAATTCTCAACTAGTTCCAAATCTGACTTGACCTGCCTTCAGGAGAAACACCAGACTCATTGCCCCAGGGGAAGGTGCAGTTGCAGTGTAATCCTATAAAGTCAGTTTCAGGGATATCTCTAGGCTTTTGTAGTAGTAGTCCATCAAAGACTCAGCTGTGATAAAGAGGCTATAGCACCTTCATGGCCAAACGTTGCTTCATTTCACTTTAATGTAGATTAAACCACAACCATGAGGATACACTAGAGCGGGTCTGACCTATCTCCTGCAACACTCTTTGGTGATTTCCCAAGAACTCACCTGACAGTACATTGAAATAACCATAGTGGGGTGATTATCCCCTCCAGGTTGGTTTAAGTCACATTTATTGTTTTATTCAAATACAATATGAGGAATTGTGATTATACTCACTCGATTTTATCTCTTAAGTTACTCTTTCCACGAAAAAATCCTTCATTCTGTAATCAAAAAGTTGGCACTATGTCAAGTAGCATACTATTTCTCTCTCTCTCGCTCTCTTTCTTTTGAGTAGGAGTCTCACTCTGTCTCCCATGCTGGAGTGCAGTGGTACTATCAGGACCACCACAGCCTCGACCCGCAGGGCTCAGGTGATCCTTCTGCCTCAGTCTCCCAAGTAACTGGAACTACAGGTGTGTGCCACCACACTTGGCTAATTTTTTTTTATTTATTGTAGAAACGAGGTCTCTCCAAGTTGCCCAGGTTAGTCTCGAACCCCTTGACTCAGGCAATCCTCTCACCTCTGCCTCCCAAAGGCATGAGACACTGGTCCCAGCTGACTATTTCTCTTTTAATAAAAACGGAGTGCATGAAATTGGCTTTAAATTGCTTTCTTTTTGCTGGCTATAAGAAAATAAAATTATGTCTTTTGTAGCTGAAATCTTAAATGATTTTTTATCAGACTGCTGAATGGAAGGTAAAATTTATTGCCTTGATTTCTGTGGCTCGGAATCGATATTATTCCTATCATGCAATTACCTCTGCTGATGTACAAACATCCTTCAAGTTATTTCCATTATGATATCACCCACACCTAGTTCATCACCAGCCTCCCTAGGTTTTCTTACACTAGCCACACTCCACTCACCCCCAAGTGCTCTTACAAGCGATCTAAATTCATCATCAGTATGCCTTTCTGTCACTTCCTATTTGCCAATTTCTAGTGCCAGATAAAATCCATTATTGCCTTTCCTTAACTAGAAAGAAAGGTATATATAAATATATATTAAATATATACGTATATATGGACATACAACTGATCGATCACAAATTTCATCAAACCTTAACTATCTCAGAATAAATTGTTTGTCTTCTTGAAGTATGCTCTCTGATCACTCTCAATATTCAAATGTCTCAACTGAACCTACTTTCTCAAACATACTAGGGCCCCTTACTCATGAAGTCTAATGGCCTTTATCTCAGTATATATCCTCTTTGACATTTCTACAGTATTTGACACTGTTCATTATTTCCTTCTCTTTCTTAGTAGTTTGTTTTTTAAAAATTTATACATATGAAGGGGGCCCAAAAACTCGGAATTTATTTATTTAAAATTGTGTAATTATTCTCACATGTTTACGCTTGACTCACCTTCAAGGTACTCTCTGTTTGGTGCAATACACTTATCAAGACATGTTTTCCACTGTTCACAACAGTTTTTGAACTCGTCAATTCTAATGCCTTTTAGTGATTCTGCCATTTTTTGTTTCATCTCTTCCATATCGCCAAAATATTTCCCTTTGATGGCTTTTTCCATTGGGAAAACAAACAAAAAAAGTCCTCAGGGCAAGATTGGGTAAATAGGGAGATTGGAGCACAGGGGGTCATGCGGTTTTTTGGTCAAAAACTGCTGAACACTCAGCACAATGTAGGCAGGTGATTTGTCATAATGGAAGAACCAGTCACCTATTCTGCCACAACTCGGGACGTTTCTCTCGCAAATCGTGATGCAACCTTCTTAAAACTTCCAGATAAAAACTTTAGTTGACCATTTGATCCGGAGGAACAAATTCCAAGTGTACTACAAGGGGCCCGACCTCCAAAAGATAATTCTATAGGGTTTTTTTGGTCCTCCCTCATATGGTTTGAAGAAAACTGTAAATGGTACAAAAAGATATACAATCATGTGTCACTTAATAATGGGGATATGTTCTAAGAAACGCATCGTTAGATGATTTTGGCATTGTGTGAACATCATAGAATGCACTTACACAAACTTAGATGGTAGAGCATATTACACACCTGGGCTGTATGGTATAGCCTTTTGTTTTTAGATTACAAACCTGTACAGCATGTGACCACACTGAGTATTCTAGACCTGGGGTGTCCAACCTTTTGACTTCCCTGAGTCGCATCAAGTAAAGAAGAATTGTCTTGACCCACACATAAATTATATAATATAGTTAGTGTCTATACATAATAAAACTTCTTTTTGATTATAAAGTTTAGAAAATGAGAACAATATAAGACAAGTGGGAAATTTGACCTTTTTTTGTAAAACAAATCTATTTTGTGGGAGTGGTTGCAATTCTTAATTAGTTCTCAAGATGCTCCTCAGAAATGTTTGTTTGACTTATGCACTTCATGCACTTCATAATTGAGAACAGCTGCCCCCATTGTTTGTCCTGCCAAAAAGCGATGTCATGAATAAGGCGCGATTGTGAAGCAAGTTTTATTTTTCTCCAGTAAGACAGGTTTATAAAAGTCCAATAAAGAGACATGGTCAAATTTTTCTTTCAGTTGAATGTCTCATTGCAACTCTATGCATTTCATTTGAAATTTTTCAGGTAAAATATTAATGTCAATTGAAAATGGTATAGCAAATATAGCAAAATAGTGATTACTTTGACAGAAATCTTGAAATCTGTTTTCAAATTTCTGTGTTAAGACAGAAAGCAAAGCTGCATATTTTTGGCAGTTCACGGGACCGTAATTAGCCAATGTAAAAAATGTGTTAATTTATTTTCCATAATTTGAGCTTGCCATAATGTAAGTTTCATTTCGAGCACAGTATCACTTTGGAACTTCAAAACATGTAACTACACATGGGGTCACAAGGAAAATAAATGCTAAAAAACACACGATGAGCCGGGCTCGGTGACTCAGCCTGTAATCCCGCGCCTTTGGGAGGCTGAGGTGAGTGGATTGCCTGAGCCCGCGGGTTCAAGACCCGCCTGGGCAACTTGGCGAGACCTCACCTCCACAGTAAATCAAAAAAAAATAAGCCGGGTATGGTAGTGCGTGCCTGTAGTTCCAGCTACTTGGAATACTTGGAAGGCTGAGGTGGAAGGATCGCCTGAGCCCAGCAGGTTGATGCTGCGGTGGCCGGAGCGGCCACTGCACTCCAGTCTGGGCGACAGAGTGAGACTCCAACTCAAACACACACACACACACACACACACGATGTTAAAAGATTTTGTGGGGCCTTATTACTAGCTGTCCCGGGCCACATATGACCTAGGGGTCATGGTTTGGACCTGCTCTAGGCTAATGCACAATGGTATTTGTGTATTTAAATATATCTAAACATGGAAAAGATACCGTAAGAATACAGTATAAAAGATGAAAAAGAGTACACTTCTATACGGCACTTACCTTGGATGGAGATTGCAGTTGATTTTATGTTACTGCACACTGCTAGTCTCCTACTTCCTACCACTTTCTCCTTCCTAATCATCTTCATCTGTTTCCTATCAATCATCTATTTCCTAGATCTAAAATTCTTTCTCTTTTTTTCTCCTTTTTTTCAGTATCATATCTTGGTGAGCTCATCACTTGCCACATTTTCCACTCTCTTCTTTGAATGATTTGCATCTCTCTCTCTCTCTCTCTCTCTCTCTCTCTCTCTCTCTCTCTTTCTGTCAGAGACCAGAGACTCACTCAGTCACCCAAGCTGCACCATCATGGCTACCGCAGCCTCAACCTCCTGGACTCAGGCTATCCTTCCACCTCAGTCTTCCAAGTAGCTGGTACTACAAGCACATGCCTCCATGCCCAGCTAATTTTCTTTTTTATAATTATAGAGATGAGGCCTCACCCTGTTGCTCAGCCTGGTCTCAAACCCTTGGGTTCAGGCAATCTTCTCGCCTCTACCTCCCAAAGTGCTGGGATTACAGGCGTGAGTCACTGCCTGTGTCTCTGTTCTTGATGGCTTCTCTTATGATCTTCAGATTTTCAGTTATGAGCATTTGGCTATGACACATAAATAAGGCCAAATCTCTAATCCCTTGGCCCCAAAATTCACATCCTTATTTGTCTTTATAGCATTACCTGAGCTCAGTACTTTGAAATATTCTCTAATTTCACTTTGCCCATGATCTCTACAATTAGTCACCAATACCTGCCAAGTCAATACAATAGACCAGAGTCATTTGCAACTGAGTTTGATTTGTGCCTCTAAGAAAAGTGAACAAAACAAAAAGCACTAATGCCTGAGTGAAAGTACATAACGGTATAAACATTTTTCATAGTAATGTATAACTTATAACATCTTTTAGAATACAATCCTACTGTCTCATATTCACTTTCACAGTTTATTTTAGTAATCTTTATAATCACTAATTCCTGCAGACACAATTACAGTATTATATACAATATAAGGTATTAATGCACTTCCTCTGTAAAAGATTAATTTTAATTGACATTCTATAAAAATTAACATGAATGTATTCAAGTTTAGGGACATGTTACATATCCCATAGAGTAAAATTAATATGACATTTAAAAAATTTTTGTTATACTTCACTAGTTCTAATTTATACCAAAGTAAGCTCTGGGGCAACATTGCTTATCTTCAGGATGGGATGACAGATTATAACTGCTTTATTAAGTACAACATTCTGAATTCCTACGAAGCTGTAATGGCTTGTTTTTCACTGGAGATTTTGTTATTTAGAATATAATTGATTGTAATGTATACTGTTTGCTCTTGAATAACCCCCATTTTCTACCTCAGAGAGATTTTCATTTCAGTATCAAACAATATGATTATTGCATTTGTAAATTTTCTGTAGCATTTTGAAATTCTTTCAGTTGAAAAATTATTTAAAATGAAATATAAATTAAAGGGGTGAATTGAATTTAATCCCCATATGTTTCATTTTAAGACTATGTACAACACATAGAATAGTTCATTCTTATTGGCTATTACCCTTTAGTTGATATTAATCAGAGTTAGCAAGACAAGTACCTGAATGCTTAAAGAATTAACAATCCCCTAAAATACTTTGGCTTCTGCTTTCTAATTGTCACCCTTTGCTTTTACTTAACACTATCTACCATAACGATGCAGCAAAAAATCCCTAACACCAAGACTCAAATCTCTATCATTAATTCTAAAGTAAATTACCCCTGGAAATACTTGACAGTTTTGCTACAAGTGCTTGTTCCTTTTAAGCCCATTTTGACAATTTCCCATTTCCCTCTGTTAACATCCTGTCTCTCTCCAGTCTGATTTTCAGGTCTTTTACACAGAGACACTTTCTGCTCAACTCTAGATAATGCCTTATTCCCTCTGCAATAAATTGATCTTGAAGAGAAAAACTTGTTTTGCTTTCTAGTTGAACAACTGATAATTCCCATTTTATTGATGCTGTGTGTTTACCTATTCTTTGAATCTCACACACATGAGTATTTGTGCAAACCCTCAATTGACCTCAAAATAATTTACCTTTGTTAAAGTCAGGAGACCAAAGACTCAGCCAAATCTGTGGAGAATCTCAATATTCATGCATTGATTTTTACCCGAAACCTTAGCCTATCATTACCCTTTCTTTTGTCTGCCTTTCAGACCTTTGAAAGAAGGAAGAAAAAGATTAAGTTGGATCTGTTGGTATCCTTTCTCGGTATTTCTGTGCCTTAGTCTGTTTGTGTTGCTATAAAGGAATAGCCTGAGACTGGGTACTTTGTAAAGAAAAAGGTTTATTTGGCTCATGGTTATGATGGCTGCATCTGGTAAGGGCTTCAGGCTACTTTCACTCATGGCAGAAGTTGAGGGGGAGCAACGTGCACAGAGATCACATGATAAGAGAGGGGGAAGATGCCAGGCTCCTTTTAATAACCAGCTCTCATGAAACTAATAAAACAAGAACTTACTAATTACTGTGAGGACAGCACCAAGCCTCTCCTGAGGGGTCTGTCCCCATGATGCTAAGCCCCACCTCCAACAGAGAGAATCAAATTTCAACACAAGATTTGGAGGGGACAAACATACGAACTATACCACTCTCTAAAGGACTGATTAAATGAAAAAGATACATTAAACAAATAGATTAAAGTTGTATTTGGAGATAAGATGTGGATTCCATTTTCCTTAACATCCTTGTCTCTGCATTTTTAGATAATCTGAACAATAACAAAAAGAATAAGCATAGTAAACCTTCAAATCCAGAGGTAATGGTGAGCACCCAAAATGCATCTCTGTTTTCCAACCTGTTTTAGAAATAATTTCTATCAGTTCTCTTGAAGGAATTACTATGACGCCTGTGATGACGCAAACTTTCTTTTGGGAACTCATGATCAAAAATTCTCATCAAATAAACAGATTAGATGAGAATCTCTGGAAAGCAAAGGTTCCAAGCAGTTTAAATATTGTTCTATATGCAGGCTTCTAATGAAAATTTTAGCTTCTGTCTCCGAGAAGTTCAGAGGTTCCTTTGTGAGAGTTAACTGAACAATTCTTAAACCTCTGCCTAGAGGTAAAAAGGCCTAGAAAAATTAATCCTGCATAATCTTTGTGTTCTTTAATCCCACCAGATTGTGCAATTTGGGTAGATTTTTTTCTTAAGGAAGAACTGCGTACTCTGAAGTCAAATAGGGATTTTTACACCCCAGAGAAAGTTCCAGATTTTTAAAAATTTACATTCTCTTTGGAAAGCTTCGTCTTAATTTTTTCCCCTTGATTCTATTTTTATCGTGCCATAATACTGGCTCATGTTGATAAAGGCAGCCAGGAACACATGAGACATATGAAGGAGAAACTGGAACTTTAGTCCAAATAGCACTATTTCACAAAGCAATGAAGAAGTGAAAATAGTATCTTTAAGTCCTTAAGTCTCCAGATTTCCTCCCTTTGTGGAGAGTCTTCTGGGGTAGAAATTTTCCATTTTTGTCTCCAACTGGCCATCTCAAACCCTTCTTCAAGTCCTGTCCCTCTCTGAGTAAAATTCAAGCAAATGTATGTAATGGATTATAGATTCAAGAGCTAGCTTTATTTAAGCAACTTCTTTCGATTTACAGGTACAACATTTATAACAACAAAGCAATTTTTCTATTCTTTGTAACTCTTCCTTGCTTTTTAACTCTTAGACATGAGAAGAAAGATGCTTGAGGCAAATAAAAAACATCTTTCAACATATATTTTTTTGGCCACTTATTTTGAGTCACACCCATAATCCTAGCACTTTGGGAAGCCAAAGCAGGATGTTTGCTTGAGCTCAAGAGTTCAAGACCAGCCTAAACAACACAGTAAGGCCTCATCTCTACAAAAACTCAAAAAATAAAAATTAATAATAAAAAGATCAATTTTAAATCCACAAGCCCCTCTGTATTCACATTTAGTAGAAATCAAATAATTCGCTTCAAATTCTAGAGTAGAAAGAAACCTTTTCTATCAATTCTCTTAAAAGAATGACAGTTTTGTGACCCGCCTGGGCAGCGAGACCTCATCTCTACAATAAGTCAAAAAATCAACCGGGTGTGGTAGCGCATGCCTGTAATTCCGGCTACTCGGAAGACTGAGGCAGAAGGATTGCCGGAGCCCAGCAGGTCGAGGCTGCGGTGGCCGGGAGCAGCCACTGCACTCCAGTCTGGGCGACCAAGTAAGACTCCAACTCAAAAAAAAAGAATGACAGTGATGCCTATGATGATGTAAGCTTTTTGGGGAGGGACACACTATCCAAAATTCTAATCAAATAATGAGATTAGATGAGAATCTAATCCAGTAGATATAAGTGCTTAATTGTGCTTAAGAAATATGTAAATCAATTTAAATTATGTCAAATTGATTTACAAATTTCTTAACTTTACCTTAAATACTTTGAGATTTCTTTTTTTAAGAGATGTGGTCTTGCTATGTTGCCCAGGCTGGTCTCAAACTCCTGACCTCGATCAATCCTCTCACCTCAGCTTCCGAAGGAGCTGGGATTACAGGTGTGAACCACTATGCCTGGCAATCAATACATACATATATATATATATATATAGATATAGATATATAGTCTTAGATAGATATTTTAGGTAGTTTAATACATCATGCTATATACCTTAAGCATATACAGTTTTTTGTTTTTGCTTTTTTTTTTTTTTTTGAGTTGGAGTCTCATGTCATCCAAGACTGGAGTGCAGTGAGCACTCCCAGCCACTGCAGCCTCTACCTGCTGGGCTCCAGCGATCCTTCCATCTCAGTCTTCCAAGTAGCTGGAACTACAGGTGCGCACTACCACACCCGGCTAATTTTTGATTTATTGTAGAGATGAGGTCTCCCCAAGTTGCCCAGGCAGTTCTCGAACCCGCAGGCTCAGGCAATCCACTAACCTTAGCCTCCCAAAGCACGGGATTACAGGCTGAGCCACTGAACCCGGTTGCATATACAGTTTTTAAATGGTCTTTTAAGTCAGTCCTTCTTAAACTTTGACATGCAAATGAATTACCTGGGCATCTTGTTAAAATCCAGATTCAGTAGATCTGGGAAGGGGCCTGACATTCTATATTTCTAGCAGTCTCCTAGGAGATGGCAATGCTGTTCATCTGCAGAAGATCGCACTGTTAGTAGCAACATTTTAGTGTTTTGCATCTTAACATGAGGTTTTATTCATAGAGAAAGTTTTTATTTGCAGAAAAAGAGTACAAACTAAAGGATTTGATTTATGATGTCTAATCCTCAAAATAATTATATAAAGTATATAGGATTATTTTTTAAAATAAGGAAAGTTTGACTTTCAGAGAGGTTAATTACTTTGTCCAAATTCACACAGCAAGTAGGTATCAAAAGTGTTGTGCATAGGCCAGGAGTGGTGGCTTACACCTGTAATCCCAACATTCTGGGAAGCCAAGGCGGAAGAATTACTTGAGCCCAGGAGTTCGAAACCAGACTGGGCAACATGGCAAGACCTCATCTCTACAAAAAAAAAAAAAAAAATAGCCAGGTGTGGTGGCTCATGCCTGTAGTCTCAGGTACTCAAGAGACTGAAGGGGAAGGATCCCCTGAGCCTAGGAGGTCAAGACTGCAGGGAGCTGTGATCATGCCACTGCACTCCAGCCTAGGTGACAGATTGAGACCCCGATTCAAAAGAAGGAGAAGGAGAAGGAGAAGGAGAAGGAGAAGGAGAAGGAGAAGGAGAAGGAGAAGGAGAAGGAGAAGGAGAAGGAGAAGGAGAAGGAGAAGGAGAAGGAGAAGGAGAAGGAGAAGGAGAAGGAGAAGAAGAAGAAAGGACTTATTGAATATTTATTAAGAACTAGGCCTTAGGCATTCAGTACATAAAACCTACTAAAGCTTGATTCCTATCTCCAAAGGCCTTATAGTCGAGTGACTATTATTTTTATTTCTCTTTTTTCTTTTCTTTTCTTTTCTTTCTTTTTTTTTTGAGTCAAAGTCTCACTTTGTTGCACAGGCTGGAGTGCAGTGGCACAATCATGGCTACCACAGCCTCGACCTGCTGGGCTCAGGAGAACCTTCCTCCTCAGCCTCCTAAGCAGCTGGATCTACATGTCTGTGTCATCACACCTGGCTAATTTTTTTTTTATTTATTGTAGAGATGAGGTCTCACCATGTTGCCCAGGCTGGTCTCAAATCCCTGGGCTCAGACAATTATCTTGCCTCCACTTCCCAAAGTGCTGGGATTACAAGCGTGAGCCACCACATCCGGCTGACTTCTCTATTTCTCTGACTAGAAAAAAAAAAATGACTGAGGCATTGCAGACAGGAAATTACTATTTAATACTGACAGTGCCTTCTTCCTGTTTTACTGGAAGAGAAAAAGTCGGAATTTAAGGCTGTATTCTCTTTAGGCAAGTTTCACTTCTCCACTATGATTATCATAAACAACTTTAATAGTCTGCACTCCAAGATAATCCATTTCAACCTCTCCTTGGATCTAGTTACCTTCTTACAATTCATAAGAAAATGATATTGTACTTACAAAGCTTTTATCCTAAGTACAATATAATCAAACTAGAAAAACTGCTTTTAGATGGCCTCCTCACATAGGCTCCTCTGAACATTTAAGCTGAGGAGTCACCTGTCCATGTAGAATTTATTTACCTAACCCAAATTTATAATGTGCTTCCCACAAAACTGTGAAGCTTGAGTAGCCTGAAGCAAGAGACTCTCCACACAAAAATAGTATGTTGTTAGTTAACTACTCTGTCTTGATTCTTTTAAAGCTCTAAGTTTTAAAACATTTCTGCAGTAAAATCTCACATTATAAGCTGCTCAGAGAACTGTTAAGGTGTGTACTCCAAACTTCTGTGGGTTGAACTTAGTTGAATAATGCCTTTTTTAGCACCTAAAACCTTAGCTTGTCTACAATCAAGAATGAGGAAGTTGGGAAGAGAAGGGTGCAATGTTTCCCAAACTTATCTCATTTTAAGAATCACCTGATGTGCTTATTAAATATGCAGATTTTCTAGTCCCTTCCCCTGGAGATTTGGTTCATTGGATTTGAACCCAGGACTGCTATATTTAACAACTGAGCAAGTTGAGAAAACACTACCCTAGAGCAATAATTTTCAGCCCTGGATGTACATCAGTATCACCTGATGAACTTTTGAAGTACATATATATTAATGCCCAGGCTTCAAACCCAGAAACTCTGATTTAATTTATCTGGAGTGGGGCTGGGTATTGGTAGTTTTAAAAAAACTCACTAGGTGATTCTAGTGTTGTGCCATTCTAGCATTCAGAACAATGATTTAAAGCAGCAGTTCTAAAATTTTGGTGTCAGGATCCTTTTACACACTTAAAAATTGTAGAGAATGTCGTGTGCCTATAGTCCCAGTTACTTGGGAGGCTGAGGCAGAAAGATCATGTAAGCCCAGAAGTTTGGGCTTCAGAGGCTGCAGTGAGCTATGATTGGGCCCGTGAATAGCTACTGTAGTCAACATAGCGAGACTTTGTCTCTAAAAAAACAAATTAAAAAATTATGGAGAATGTCAAAGAGCTCTTGTTTAAGTAGGTTATATTGATATTATCCATAAATGAAATTAAAACAAATTTTGAGACATTTATTAATATCAAATAACCACAATAATAGACCCATTACACTATCATATAATTTTGATTAAAAATCATTTTTTCAAAAAAATGAGTGAGAAGCCTAGCGTGCTTTTCTGTTTTTACAAATCTCTTTTATGTCTGGCTTATAGAAGACAGCTATAGTCCGCATTTAACCTATTGGTATAGGTTGCTTCGATTGAAAATTTCACCTGGAAGTATATGAAGAAAATTCAGCCTCACAGAAATAAGCAGTTGGAAAAGGGGAAAATATTTTAATAGGCTTTTCAGATAATGGTGGATACTTTTCATTGACACAACTTGAAAAATGGTAATTTCTTAAAGGTTGTTTGCCATTGTGGAATCAGAAATCGTATCAATGAACTCTTTATACACCAGTACATTAAAATCCATTGGTCTATCTTCTACTTTGAATGTATCTTTTCCTTATGCAAGATTTTTTGTTTTGAGCTAGAGTATCACTCTGTCACCCAGGATGGAATGCAGTGGCATGATCATGGCCAGTGCACCCTAAAACTGCTGGGCTCAGATGACCCTTCTGCCTAAGCCTTCCAAGTAGCTGGAACAACAGACACACACCATCATGCTTGATTAATTTTATTTATTTATTTATTTACTGTAGAGACGAGGTCTTGCCATGTTGCCCAGTGGCCTCAAACTCCTGAGCTCAGGCAATCCTCTCTCCTCAGTCTCCCATAGTGCTGTGATTACAGGCATAAGCTACCACACCCAACATTATGCACGATTATATATCATGCATGGGTCATTTGAAAAAAATATTGCTTTCCTGAGCTATGCAGCCTTTCCAAATGATGACACATTTCGTATTGTGTAATACCAAAAAATCACATTTGTTAATATTACAACTAATGTCAGCAGAAAAGTCTATAAGTATTGAAATGCTGTCAAGGTCATGATAGTGGAATAAGTTTTCCAAAGTTTTAATTTCATTTGAGAACTCGAATTTTATCATTGGCAAAGTAATGGATTTTCTTCATTCATCTTCAAGAAAATGTTTGCCAAATCTCGAATTCTGAAAAACCATAGTTTGTCAGTTGTGCTTTCAAGTAAGAATAGCATTCAAAAAATTGCTTGCTCAGCTCTCAACCCAAACACCAAAATTATTTTCCTAGAGGCATCTCTATTCTACTTCCACATGCAGTGAAAGTTCTTTATGCATGCTTCACATTTCATTGCAAAGAATATTTTAAACAGTATACTCAAGGCAGGGCATGGTGACTCATGCCTGTAATCCCAGCACTTTGGGAGGCTGAAGTGGGAGGATTGTTGAGCCAAGGAGTTTAGAACAACCTGAACAACATAGTGAGATTTCACCTCTACAAAAAAAAACTTTTTTTTAATTAGCTGGGCGTGGTGACACATACTTATAGTCCCAGCTACTCAGAAGGCTGAGGCAGAAGAATCGCCTGAGCCTGGAAGGCCAAGGTTTTGGTTAACCATCATCGTGTGTTTCAGCCTGAGTGACAGAGTGATCTCCTAATTCAAATAAATAAATAGAGTATTCAAGAGTCAAGATATAATAAGATTATAATTTTTGTTGTTTCATCATGGACACTCAAATGAGACACACTATCTTTTAACTTTTTTTAATTTTTAATTTTGAAAATGTGGGGTACAATTCAAGGTGAGGTATACAAATGTTCATTATGCAGTTACCCTTGCTGATGAGATGTGGTCCCTATTTTTTTATTTGCCAGTGTGTGGTGATGAAAAATGCAATGACTTCTAGTGGAGTTTGGTGCCACTGCCTTGACTCAGGCTAAGCAGCCAGAATTTTTTTTATACATGCTTTTGTGCCATCAGCGTTATCAACAACATGGTAAAGAAGGGAAATAGCATCTGGATATTATTTTGAGAATGAGTTTGACATGGACTCCCTGAAAGGGCTTTAGGGAGCACACTTTGAGAACAGCTGACTTAGTACTTAGTAGTACTAAACAGTACTACATACTAAGCAGTGCTTAGTAGGAGAGGTGGATGGGGCAAGTCAAGCATTCCTTTAACTATTTATTTATTTATTTATTTATTTATTTATTTATTTATTTAGAGTTGGAGTCTCACTCTGTCACCCAGACTGGAGTGCAGTGGCTGCTCCCAGCCACCGCAGCCTCGACCTTCTGGGCTCCGGTGATCCTTCCACCTCAGCCTTCCAAGTAGCTGGAACTACAGGCGCATGCTACCATGCCCAGCTAATTTTTGATTTATTGTAGAGATGAGGTCTCGCCAAGTTGCCCAGGCGTGTCTCGAACTCGCGGGCTCAGGCAATCCATTCACCTCGGCCTCCCAAAGTGCTGGGATTACAGGCTGAGCCACTGATTCCGGCCTCCTTTAACTATTTATTATGAGATTAGAATATCTACCATACTTGGGTCATTTATTTATTGTCTTATTTAAGTCTCGCAGTAACATTCCCAAAGCAGATATTATTATTTCTATTTTTGCTAATAAATACATTGAAGCTTAAAGAGGTTAAATAATTTTCTGAGATCAAACAAGGATCAGGATTTAAATCCAGATCTTCCTGATTATAAGCTTATTCTGTTGCCAATACACTAAGCTTTTTTTTTCCTATTGAACCATTTAGGGTTTAAATAACAGCTACTAAGGTGTACTGAGCACTTATTATTATTATTATTACTATTATTATTTTGGGTGGGAGTCTCACTCGGTCGCCCAGACTGGAGTGCAGTGGCTGCTCCCGGCCACCGCAGCCTTGCCTGCTGGGCTCCAGCGATCCTTCCGCCTCAGCCTTCCGAGTAGCCGGAATTACAGGCACGCGCTACCACGCCCGGCTGATTTTTTGATTTATTGTAGAGATGAGGTCTCACTGCCCAGGCGGGTCTCGAACCCACGGGCTCAGGCAATCCACTCACCTCAGTCTCCCAAAGGCGTGAGATTACAGGTTGAGCCACCGAGCCTGGCTCTGAGCACTTATTATGCGCTAAAAACTGTTCTCAGAACTTTAAATGCATTAACTCATTCAATCTTCCCAATAAGCAAGCCCCCATATTAGCCCTATTTTAGACATAAGGGAACAGAGAACCAGAGAAGTTGTACAGCTTTCCCAAGGACACAGAACTAATAACTATGGAGCTAGGATATCAAGAGGATTGACTTCAAAACCATTTTACTAACACATCTCCTAGGTAAAAACAGTAATAAGAAACTCCAAATAAAGCAGAACTGACATACTTGTAATTATTACTTGAATAAAAGAACTATTTTGCCAGGTGTGGTGGCTTACGCCTATAATCCCAGCACTTGGGAAGGCGGAGGTGAGAGGATTACCAGAGCCCATGGGTATGACACCAGCCTGGGCAACATGGCAAGACCTTGTCTCTACAATAAACCAAAAATTAGCTGGGCATGGTGGCATGCATATGTAGTTCCAGCTACTTGGAAGGCTGAGCCAGAAGGATCACCCGAGCCCAGTAGGTCAAGGCTGCAGTGGCAGTGAGCATGCCACTGCACTCCAGCCTGGTGGCAAAGTGAGACTCCAACTTAAAAAAAAAAGTCATGTGATTAAAAGATCTTGTTTTATTTGTTTCGTTTTCTCAGGGAGAGGCAAAAGTATGTGTAGAAAAATCTTCTTAAGTGTGTGGAAATTTAAGCAAGTTAATTCATATAAATTACTAAAAATAGAGTCCTAAAAGAGGCATAGTTCAGTTTACATTTTCAGATTTTTGAGATCAGGATGTGGTGGCAAAGTTTGCAGATGAAAAAGTGATGTGGTCTATGTCACACTGAGCATATGACAAACACCGGTCTAAGAACACACCTGTTCTTGGAAAAGACCAGAGCACCAGAAAAATCACAGGTGTGACAATAGAATTATTTCCTTTGCCATTTACCATCACAAGAATTTGTTGTCTTGAAGTGTATTTCCTTTTTCTAAAAATAATGGCAGTGGTATTGTTACTCAGTCTACTAAAAATGGATGTTTATATGTTGCTCTCAAGACAAGAGCTCCTTTTCCTAAGCGGAACTCTATTTCAGCAGCCAATGCAAGACTCCTCATATGGAAAGAATTGTTACTCATCTTTACCTATGAAAAAGCATAAAAATGCAAAAAACCTGGTATTTCATGTGTGCTCAGGAAACTGCCTCCCTCGGGACTATGCCTGGGGATGGGAAATGGGAGTTCCTTCCTCTTTTTCTCCCTGTCCCCTACTATATACCACGCTGTGGACTCTGACTCTACATCCCTGTCACACCTATCTTTTCTCAGTTTCACTTCTGAGTCCTGATTGCTCTGATTGTTCCTCCTTGCCTTTCTCAGGTATAAGCAGGGTAGAGGGAATCTGCAAGAAAAAAAGGAGCTTTGAGGACAGGAAAACCTTCCTTCAGTGGGCAACAGTATCTACCAGCAAGAAATAAAAGAGAAAATTATATCCTGTTACGAAGGACTTTGTATAGGACTTTGTAGCTTTTTAGTGCTGGTCCTATTCTTCCTTCTCCTTCCACTTGCCCTCTTCCCCCTGAAATTTCAGTCTTTGCTTGCCCCACCCAAGAGTTCCCCAGTGATATGAATGAAAATGAAGGGACAACCAATTTGTCCTCTTCACATAAACACTTCTTTCCCCAGGCTCATCAACTCCCTCAAGTCCACCCCAACCCCTCAACTCCAAAGCCAATATGGGCTTCTCCCTCCTCAGGTCTTCCTATACTCCATTAGAGTTTCTTTTTTCCAACTCTAGAACTCCACTTCCTGCCTAGAGGGACTCCATTAGAAGACTGGAACAGAAAGAATTTACTGTCCAAGTTGGAACTGCCTCAACGGGTCAGGAACCTCTGAAGACATTTCCCCAAGAAATATTGCTACACCTAGTGGCTCTCATCTATAATTCTCTTAGCATAGACTCCACCTCGACACTGCTTAAATTCGTTTTTCTGATATCTTGGGAACCTAGCTACATTTTTATTCACTCATTCAACTGATATTTTCTGAAGACAGAGCCTGTCCTAAGCACTATATTAGTCATTGTACAAAACAAAGTCCCTACTTTCATAAAAAAAGACCGATTCATAGATCCAAGTTTGAGGACTATCACTGTGGGTAAGCAGAAATCTCCACCCCAACCCAAGAATTATTCCATAAAAGCTAGACTGAACCCCGTGGAAGGTTGGTAGAAGACTATTCCCGTAGAAAGCAGGGAGCAGTCATTAATTCCCTAAGACTTTCTACTTCTAGGCAAAGAACAGAGGAGGCTCTGTGAAAGGCCAGAGCAGCCAGGCGCAGTGGCTCACACCTGTAATCTCAGCACTCTGGGAGGCAGAGGCAAGAGGATTGTCTGAGTCCAGGGGTTCACGATCAACCTGGTCAACTGGGCAAGACCTCATCTCTTAGCTGAGTGTGGTAGCATATGCCTATAGCTCCAGCTACTTGGAAGGCTGAGGCAGAAGGATTGCCCGAGCCCAACATATTGAGGCTGTGGTGGCCATGAGCGTGCCACTGCACTCCAGCCTGGGCGACAGGGTGAGACTCCAACTCAAAAAAAAAAAAAAAAAAAGGAAAGAAAAGCCAGAGTGCCCAGGACAGGTAGTGAATGAAGGTTCTGGACTCCCCAGAAGACCAAGAAAAGAGTATGAGGGAAAGAGAGATTGGGACCCTCCTGGCACCTGCATCGAGCATGGTGAAGAAGTCACGTCAAGCAGGGCCAGAGAAAACAGACCCAGACTGGCCTTGAGAGTCTCTCACATCAGGGTGGCTCTCCTGTGGAAAGGAGAATGGCAAGAGACAGGAGAACCAATTAGGACACAAACTGGGATAGATAGGCCACAAGGATGTGTGATGAAGCATAAGTTGGGGATTGCAACTAAGCAGAAATTTCCCCTTTCCACACATACAAAGTAGAACAAAATCAGGAATTCTTTAGGATTTCAATAGTTATTGCTCATTCTCCACCACCAATTTCTCTTTTCCTTCCTATCTCTAATGGCTGATCTCAGCCACTCCCATTCTTCCCAATCTCTCCTCTTCCCAATTAAAATCAAGCATCTCCATCCCCCACGATTTCCCAGGCTGTGGCCAGTTCCCTACCACCCACTCCATAACTCTTGTTCTTTGCCTGAGCCCTGTTCTCCACCTCCTGATGTTAGGAGTTCTGAGTATCATTCAAAAGGCACTTCCTTCTCTTTGTTAGCTGTAATTACTCTCACTCAAAAAAGGTGTCTTCCACGTTGATAGTTCTTGTCACCCCATGAAAACATTGGAAATTGTTAGTGAACTGACATGTAATAGATTTCCAAGATGTAGTGTAAGCACAAACAAACAGACAAGGTGTTAACTGTATGCACAAGGCTGGGAACAACAAACACTGGGGTAGACTTAAACTGGGAATGAAGGGAGGGGGAATAAAGGCTGAAAACTACCCACTGGGTACCATGTCCGCCACCTGAGGGGCAAGCTTAATAGAAGCCCAAGCCTCACCATCACACAATATACATCTGTAACAAACCTGTATGTACTCACTGAACCAAAATAGTAAGTAAAATAAATAAAAAACAATTCAATTTTTTTATAATCGATATTTTTTATTATGATATGGTGGGGTACAGTTAAGGGTTAGGTATACAGATATGCTTCGTTCAGGCACCCTTGTTAATAAAAGGTGTCTCCCCGTCCCCAGACAGATGTTTACTACCATTAATCCCATCTCCCTTCCCCTTCCCCCCATAGTTTCCCACCACTATCAGTCATTTTCTTATAGTATTACATTGGATGTTCAAGATCCACTATATGAGTGAGAACATGTGATACACAGATCTTTGTTTCAGTGAGAGGTCACTCAGTATTATAGACCCTAGTTCGATCCAGGTTGCTGCGAAATTCATGATTTTGTACTTTTTGATGGCTGCATAGTATTCCATCGTGTATATGTACCGCATTTTTTTAATCCAGTACTCTTTTGATGGCCAACATGGTTGCTTCCAGGTTCTTGCTATTGTGAACAATGCTGCAATAAACATTCGTGTGCAGGTATCTTTTTGATAGAGTG
>NW_007247763.1:353721-355590 GCF_000164805.1 Carlito syrichta | reverse complement strand
GTGGTATCTCAGTGTGGTTTTGATTTGCATCTCCCTGATGATTAGTGAGGTTGAACATTTCTTCATGTGTCTGTTGGCTGCTCGGATGTCTTCTTTTGTGAAGTGTCTGTTCATATCTTTTGCCCATTTCATAATGGGGTTGTTTATGTTTTTTTCTTTTCAGAACATTTGAGTTCCTTGAAGATCCAAGATGTTAAACCTTTGTCAGACCTGGAGTTGGTAAATACTTTTTCCCAGTCTGTAGGCTGTCTCCCTGCTCTCTTGACGGTTTCTTTGGCTTTGCAGAAGCTTGTCAGTTTAATAAGGTCCCACTTGTCTATATATCTCTTATGGCCTGTGGGTTTCGGGTTTTGTTCAGGAATTGAGTGCCAGTTGCAATTTCCATGAGGTTATGTCCTTCATGTTCTAAGGTTCCTATGGTTTGAGGTTTTACATTTAGGTCTCTGATCCTAAGGCAATCTACAGATTCAATGCAATACCCATCAAATTACCAGCAACATTCTTCTCAGACGTAGAAAAGCAACACAGGAATTCATATGGAAACACAAACGACCAAGAATAGCCAGAACAATCCTCATCAAAAAAACAAAGCAGGTGGTATCACATTACCAGACTTCAAACTTTACTATAAATCTACAATCATCAAAACAGCTTGGTACTGATATAGGAACAGGCACATAGATCAATGGAATAGAATTGAGATTCCAGAAGCAAAACCTCAATTTCTCAACCAACTCATCTTCAACAAAGCCTCCACCACCTACCACTGGGGAGAGGAGAACCTATTCAGTAAATGGTGCTGGGAAAACTGGCTGACCACATGCAGAAGATTGAAACAGGACCCCCTACCTATCCCCATACACAGCAATTCAGTTTTTTTTTTAAATAAAAGCAATAAAAATTAAAAACAAGGTGTTAAATAATGTTTGACATGTAGTATCCGTTTATGTTGGAATATATATATATATATATATATATATATATATATATATGAAGACATATTATGTTCTAAATACATACACTATCTCTGGGAGGGTATGTAAGAAGAGAATAAGTATTTTAAAAATAAAATTATAGTGTGAAAGCTGGGTGTCATGCCTTTGCCAGCACTTTTGGAAGCCGAGGTGGAAGGATTGCCTGAGCTCACGGGTTTGAGACCAACCTGGGCAACTTGGTGAGACCTCATCTTTACAATAAAGTAAAAACATTAGCTGGGCATGGTGGTGCATGCCTGTAGTTCCAGCTACTTCTAGGATCACGCAAGCTCAGCAGGTCGAGGCTGCAGTGGCCGTGAGCGTGCAACTGCACTCCAGCCTGGGTGAAAGAGTGAGACTACTATTCAAAAAAAAAAAATTATAGCATGAGAGAAAGCTTATTTTCCACTCAGCTATGTTATAAACAAGATTATTAAGAACAATGTTTATCTACATAATGGTAGCCTCCCAAATTTAACCGTGGTTATCTTTGAAAGACAGTATTTGAGAAAAGTTTTTCTTCCCCTCCCATTTTGTTTAGTTGAGGTTTCTATTTTTATAATAAATATGTTTTACTTGTATGTTAAATATCAAGTGGAAAATAAGGTGATTAGAAAATGACCAATGACCAATATGAAAGACAAAGTTATAGAAATTTAAGGAACAAGAAAAGAGCAAGGGAAAGTGGGAAATAGACTAGTCATAGAAATATACCATATACGTTTCCATACATACCTTCCTAATAGCTGCCCAATTTGAAGTTCAAACTATATTCTATTATTTATTCACTAAATATACTGAATAACTTTCTTTGATTGTAAAAGCCCACAGCCGGGCTCGGTGGCTCAGCCTGTAATCCCGCGACTTTGGGAGGCTGAGGTGAGTGGATTGCCTG
>NW_007247763.1:344087-353701 GCF_000164805.1 Carlito syrichta | reverse complement strand
GCAGGTCGAGGCTGCGGTGGCCAGGAGCGGCCACTGCACTCCAGACTGGGTGACAGAGTGAGCCTCCAACTCAAAATAAATAAATAAATAAATGTACACCCACAAGGCACAGCTTTGTGTCTATCTAAACATCCTCAAACCCTCAGGAGACCCAAGAGCACCTTCCTCAGAATATTCTCAGTCTAAGATCATCTAGGACACACATCCCTTCCCAAGAGTAGCTAGTGTGTAAGGACCTTGGACCACCATCTCAGACCTGGTCAAGTTAAAATTTCAGGAACTCTGCCGGGCTCGGTGGCTCAGCCTGTAATCCTGCGCCTTTGGGAGGCTGAGGTGAGTGAATTGCCTGAGCCCGCGGGTTTGAGACCCGCCTGGGCTGCGAGACCTCATCTCTACAATAAATAAAAAAATCAGCCAGGTGTAGTAGCACATGCCTGTAATTCCGGCTACTCAGAAAGCTAAGGCGGAAGGATCGCCGGAGCCCAGCAGGTCGAGGCTGCGGTGGCCGGGAGCGGCCACTGCATTCTAGTCTGGGTGACAGAGTGAGACTCCAACTCAAAAAAAAAAAAAAATTTCAGGAACTCCACTTCCTTCCCTTGAATGCACCATCAAAGCACTTTGACCAGTAAGTTAAGGATTTCAGCAGATCCCCTCCTTAAACTTCTGAAGTAATTTATCACTCCCAGAAGTAGAGCAACACTTATTAATTGACATGCCCTCGGCTGTGGCACTGCCATTTACCTCCTACATGCTCTTTTGCCTTCCACATCATTCCTTCTTTATCTATTTACTTACTTAATCATCCACCTTGTAAGTACTTTTTGACCATACCCTCTATGTTAGTGGCTGGGGAATAGCTCCTACCATCAAACAGCTGGCTGTGTTTAACTTACCAGTTAGAGACTGCCAAAATTGATTAATAAGTAGTTTCAAGTCAGAATATCATAAATATTTTAGTAGAGAAATTAATTAAAAGGTGCAACTAGAGTAATTAGTTATGACCAAGTGTTTTGAGGAAGTTTGGACAGGTGAATAAACATTGAAGCTGAGTCATAAAGAATGAAGAAGCATTTGTCAAGTAGAAGTTGGTAAAGGAAGATTCCAGGAAGAGAAATCAGCATGGGTAAAATTAAGGAGATGTGAAAGTTGATGCACCTTGTGAATAATTCATAATTCACCATAGTTAAAGCACAGAGACCTACAGGTCAGGCAGGAGTGAGAGTAAGGCAGGAAGTCAAGGGAAGAGAAGGGATGGACCTTCCATGCCTTGTAGAACTATGAACCTAGTCTCCACCTGAGATGGAATTCAAGATTACATGATATACTGTATACTGGTGAGTAAGGTCAGGAGGATTACTTTTTTTTTTTTTTGAGTAGGGGTCTCACTCTGTCACCCAGGTTGGAGTGCAGTAGCACGCCCATGGCCACTGTAGCCTCAACTTGCTAGGCTCAAACGATCCTTCTACCTCTGCCTTCCAAGTAGCTGGAACCAGAGGTGTGTGCCACCACATCCAGCTAATTTTTTTGATTTATTGTAGAGAAGAGGTCTTGCCAAGTTGCTCAGGCTGGTCTTGAACCCCTGGGCTCAGGCAATCCTGTCACTTCCTCCACCAAAAGTGTTAGGATTACCGGCTTGTGCCACCATGCCCCAGCACAAGCCTGTAATCTTAGCACTTTTTGGAGGATTCTATTTGTACAAAGATACCTTCAGGCATGAAGAGAACAGCCTGATGTCTATCCTAGATATGGGTTTCTTGCCCGTGAACTCATGACTTGCTGTTGGGAATATAACCTGCAGGCAGAAGTTGAGGAGCTGGTTTTAAACGGAAATGTTGGCACAGTGTCACAAGCAGGCCTAGAGATAAGGTCAATGCCCATGAGATAAAGAACACCAGGTGAGGGAGAATAGATATTCTCCCTACTTCTGCATATAAAAATCACCTGGCTGGCTGACTCGGTGGCTCAGCCTGTAATCCCAGCACTTTTGGAGGCCGAGGCGAGAGGATTGCCTGAGCCCGCGGGTTCAAGACCTGCCCGGGCAACCTGGCGAGACCTCATCTCTACAATAAATAAAAAATTAGCCGGGCTTGGTAGCGCGCACCTGTAGTTCCAGCTACTTGGAAGGCTGAGGCGGAAGGATCACTAGAGCCCAGCAGATTGAGGCTGTGGTGGCTGGGAACGTGCCACTGCACTCCAGTCTGGGCGACAGAGTGAGACTCCAACTCAAAAAAAAAAAAAAAAAAGAGCCTAAGAAAAGTGTTCTCTTGACACAAACAGTAGTATTCTCATGGAGTTGAGGATACCACCAGCTGTGGTAGGGTGAAGACATCAACCTGCTGTGTTTTTGTGGGAAACATATCCAGAAGACTACTGAAGGGGAAAAGAATTGAGATGACAAGTGATGAGCTAATGTGAGGCCCCATCCAAAGCTCAGAAAATAAATAATTAGACATGCATTTAGGAGTTTGGAAGGATGCTAAAGGCGTTTACTATGGAAAAAAGGGCAGAGTCAGTACAATTGGAGTTAATGAGATAGTGCATAGTGGAGCAAAGATAAGCTGAGTCTGAGACCTACAGCTTGGTCACTATTAGTAAGTGAAGACATCTGAGACCAGTGTTCCCCAATCTTTTTTGGCATCAGAAACTGATTTTATGGAAGACAATTTTTCCACGGACTGGGGTGGGGGAATGATTTCTGGAGATTCAAGTGTGTAACATTTATTGTGCACTTTATTTCTATTATTATTACATTGTAACATATAATGAAATAATTATACAACCTACCATTTAAAAAAAGAAGCATGTGCCATAGTGATCTGCCTTGACTGCACATTGGAATCACCTGAAAGCTTAAAAAAATATCAGTGCCTGAGGTCCACCCCCAGAGACTTTGGGGTGCAACCTAATTACTGGGATTTCCTTTCATGAGACCCTGGGATTCTGAGGACCACTAGGTTAGGAGACTTAATGGTTTAATTTCAGTCCCATGTTATGAATCATTGTAAGGGATAAGATTTGGAGCCTGACCTTTCCTTTGACTCTGATTAGTTATAGTCCTTATGCCTGTTCTTTGTAGGAAACAGTATGTTCCATTTGTGATACTTTTGGTAGAGCTGAACATGAATGGCATCTACTGTCAAAACAAGTCTACCTGTCAGTGTGCAAAAGCTTTTACTCTTGTTCTCAAATAAACTTCTAGTTGCTTTTTGTTAAAAAAAAAAAAAAGAAGAAGAAGAAGAAGCATGAGTGGAAATGGTAAATAAAATAATGGGCAGGCCATGCACAGGCTAAAATAAATGTCAGATTCTGTCTGCCACCAGATGCAGCTGTACAATTAAAGTACATCAACTCACTTGCGACTCACTGATAGGGTTTTGATATGAGTCTGCAAGCAACTGATTTATTGTGGCCAACCTCACTACTAATGTTAATCTATATATGCAGTCACTCCCCAGCTCTAGCATCACTTCCTCAGCTCCACCTCAGTTAATCAGACATTAGATTCTCATAAGGGGTGAGCAACCTAGATCCCTTACATGTGCAGTTCACCATAGGGTTCAGTGTGCTCCTATGAGAATCTAATGCCACCACTGATCTGACAGAAGAAAGTGTTCAGACAGTAATGCAAGCTATAGTGAGCGACTGTAAACACAGATGAAGCTTTGCTTGTTCACCCACTGCTCACCTCCTGCTGAGTGACCCAGTTCCTAACAGGCCATGAACAGGTACCTGTCCATGGTCTGAAGGTTGGACACTCCTGTCTTAGACCTCTCAGCCTCCAGTGACACCTGACCAGAGAAGAATAACTGCCAGATGGCACATGGAATCATGGAAAATAATCGATAATAAATGTTTGTTGTTTTAAACCACTAAATGTGGAAATGGTCTGTTACACAGTGAAAACTAATTGATAAAGTCCCGAGATGAGAATTGGTGGGAAAAGCTGTTTAAGTATGGATGACAGCTTGGTCAAGGTCCCCAAATGTGGGAACACAAACCTAAATGAGCAAGGCTAGTTTGGAGTGTGTGGTGGATGTGTATTGTGTCAACTTAGCTGACATGAAGCTACATTTCCAAAAACTCCTTTCCCTACATAATTGCAGGTTAGCTGGGATCATCAGACATTCTGCACACCATTCAGAAGACAGAAGTGAACAGCAGCCACTTTCTCTTTACTTCAGATAGCTGGAGCAGGGGCATGAGGTACTGTTGCGGTTCATGCATGTGTCTCTTATCTGCTGGCCCATCTGGTTTGCATGTGGCCACAACAGAGCCCATGATTTTTCCAGCTTCTGCCAGATCGTCATCCAGCTTCTCTGACTCCCAAGTCAAGTATGTGTCTTTCTGGATAACCCTGTTATCCAGGATGGAGGTTTAAAAGTTGTGAGGGATTGACAAGGGTTCTTCCATCTTCTTGGGTTTCAGCTCAGCCTCACAGGTTCCAGCTTATTCTTGGTTTTCCCACTTCATGTTTATATTTCCTTTGCAATCATTTGCCCTGAGCCTTCAAGCTCTAGAACCAACACCCTTAAAAACAATAGCTATAAGCCGGGCTCGGTGGCTCAGCCTGTAATCCCACGCCTTTGGGAGGCTGAGGTGAGTGGATTGCCTGAACCCGCGGGTTCGAGACCCGCCTGGGCAGCGAGACCTCATCTCTACAATAAATCAAAAAATCAGCCGGGCGTGGTAGCGCATGCCTGTAATTCCAGCTACTCGGAAGGCTGAGGCGGAAGGATCGCCGGAGCCCAGCAGGTCGAGGCTGCGGTGGCTGGGAGCGGCCACTGCACTCCACTCTGGGTGACAGAGTGAGACTCCAACTCAAAAAAAAAAAAAGAAATATATATAATGTGTGTGTGTGTGTGTGTGTGTGTGTGTGTGTGTAATGCAATACATTCTGCTTCTCTGACAAAAATCTGACTGATACAGAAAGCCTAAAAAATCTGATCAACCAAGATGAGTACAATGTGGGGACCCCCCCCAAAAAACAGAATTTATTTATAAAAAATTGTGGCTGGTCACGATGGCTCACGACTGCAATCCCAGAACTTTGGGAGGCTGAGACAAGAGGATTGCCTGAGACCAGGGGTTTGAGACCAGTCTGGGCAACTTGGCAAGGCCTCATCTCTACAATAAATCAAAAAATTAGCTGGTAGTGGTGGCGTGCTTGTACTTCCAGCTATTTGGAAGGCTGAGGCAGACGGATCACCTGAGTCCAACAGGTCAAAGGTGCGGTGACCATGAACGTGCCACTGCACTCACCTGGGTGACAGAGTGAGACTTTTAAAAAATGTGTATTTTTTCTTACATATTTAAACTTCAGTCATTTTCAAAGTTCTCCCCATTTAATGCAATACACCTATCAAGATGCTTTTTCCACTGCTCAAAAGTGTTTTAAGACTCATCAGTTTTGATACCTTTTAATGCTTCTGCCACTTTTTGTTTCACCTCTTTCATATCAGCAAAATGTTTCCCTTTGAGGACTTTTTTAATCCGAGGAAACAAACAAAAGTCACTTGGAGTGAGATCAGGTGAATAGGGAGGGTGGGACATGGGGGTCATGTCATTTTTAGTCAAAAACTGCGGAACACTCAGTGCGGTGTGGGCAAGTAAATCACCCATCCTGAAATGGGCAAACGTGTGGAAAGACTCTTCAAAAACAAATTCATTGAAGCTGAACGCAGCCTCTCACAACAACGCTAGCTAGTACACTGATGCTGATGGGTTCCTAGAACACTTACCTACCAGGGGAAGCCTGTGCTACAAAGGACCCACCTTCCAAAAAATAATTCCGTTTTTTGGGGTCCCTCCTTCTGCAGGAGCCTGAAAATACCACATCTCTCATGTGGAAAAAACTGAGACACCACCAAAAAATTAGAGTGGAAATGTGAAGTACAGGGTGCCACATCATCTAGAGACTCACTACTAAGGACCCCTCAGTCTAAGGGCAACTAGCCTCTTCACACATTTCTAAGCCGACATTGAAGAAAAAAGGATATTGGAAAATTTGTTCAGTGTGGGAAAGACTGAAGCTGGACATAGATGAGGCAGTCGATATAAAGTCCTTATAAAATTTGCCAGGAAAAAATGCTCAACTTCACTGATCAGAGAAATGCAAAATGGAGCCACAAAGAAATTCCCTTTTTCCATTATACAAATGGTCAAAGAGATCAATAAAATGCTTAATTTCACAAACTCTCTGACTAGAGAATTTTGCTCTGAGTTTTTTATTTTTATTTTTTCTTTTTGAGTTGGAGTCTCACTCTGTCTCCTAGACTGGAGTGCAGGGGCACGCTCCCGGCCACCGTAGCCTCAACCTGCTGGGCTCAAGTGATCCTTCTACCTCAGACTTCCAAGTAGCTGGACTTACTCTTAGTTATTTATCATAGCAATATCTTTACATGTGTGAGAAATTATGTATGTATAAGAACATCGATTGCAGCATTTTTTATTATAGCAAGGAGATTGGAAATTACCCGTGTCCCCCAATAAGAAATTCGATAAATAATAATGGTTCATCTATATAATGGAGCATAATTCAGCTATTAAAAAGAATGAGGTGGCTCTATACGTGCTGATATAAAACACTTCCAAAGATATAGTAAATGAAAAAAGGAGTTACATAATGTATATGCTGTTCTCTCTCCCTCTCTCTCTCTCTCTCTCTCTGTGTGTGTGTGTGTATGTGTGTGTATAAGTGTGTGTGTAAGTGTGACTTTTAAATGCTAGAACATCTCTGGAAGAATTCACATGAAACTGGCAATTTTGGTTACCTCCAGAGAAAGGAATTGGGTGCCTAGGATGCTTTATACCTTTTTGTACAATGCATTTGTGATTTGTGTTACTATTCCCCCCTCAAAAAAATTTTTAAGTTCTTATAGGCCTGTTCCAAACACCTCTTTTCAAGAAATGGCCTTTGACCTTTTCTCCATGGCAAGAATGGCCTGAGGAACAACAGTGACAATTGTACAACTAAAATTAAGCAAGCTGAAACCTAGCTTTGTCGTGCAAAAGAAATTTCTGCTTAGGAGGTATTACTGGAATTACAAACATGTGTAGGCAAGAAAAAACACATAAATAGACTCAGGAGGAATGCCAAAGAGTGAGATACCCCAGAGAATAAGACATTTCATATGACGAGTGCATAATCAGTGTGGCACAGTGAGTAAGACTTGTTAGTGAGGAATGATGAAAACATTTAAGTGGCAAAAACCAGTGGGGCTAACAGAAGAATAGGTGGAGATGGTGTACGTTAGGAGAGTTTGGAGTCTAGATAGGCAGAAGTAATCAAAACCTATAAAGTTGCCACAGAGACGATGACACACACACCACACATATGCAGAGACAAAGAGAAAGACAGTGACAGAGAGACAGTGAAATTTGTTTTAAGGAATTGCTTCATGTGATTGCACTGCCTGGAAAGAACTAAACACACAGGGCAGACTGGAAATTCCAGCATCAAGTCAATGTCTTGAGTCTGAAGGTAGTCTGGAGGCAGAATGAGTTCTTCAGTGGACCACTAGTCTAGTCTTTTAAGACCATCAAAGCATTGAATGAAGCACACCCACATTATGAAGTGTAATCTGCTTTAGTCAAAATCTACTGATTTAAATCTTACTCATACCTAAAAAAATAACATCACAGCAACATCTAGACGGGTATTTGACCAATAATTAGTCATCACAACCCAGCCAAATTGACACATAAAAATAACCACAACAGTTGGGTTTTGAAATGGTTACGTGGGACTCATATACTACATTAACAGAGCTTAAAACAAGGTAACTCTCAAATAAGTGGTAAAAGAAGCAGTCCAGGACTGGTATAGTAACCATCCAGTCATTAAGGGTGCAAGCCTATTCCAGTTTGTCAGTCCATTATTCTCAATGCATAGCTTCCACCTCAGGTCCCAAGATGACTGTTTAGCCTCAACTACAACAACCTCATTCAAGGTTTCTGGAGGAGGAGGAAAGAGAGGAGAAGACCATCTGCCTCACTTTAAGGAATTTCTGAGCCAGGCTCGGTAGCTCAAACCGTAATCCCAGCACTTTGGGAGGCTGAGGTGAGTGGATTGCCTGAGCCCGCGGGTTCGTAGACCCATCTGGGCAACTTGGAGAGACCTCATCTCTACAATAAGTCAAAAATTAGCCAGACGTGGTAGCGTGCGCCTGTAGTTCCAGCTACTTGGAGGGCTGAGGCGGAAGGATCGCCAGAGCCCAGCAGGTAGAGGCTGCGGTGACCGGAGGGGCCACTGCACTCCAGTCTGGGCAACAGAGTGAGACTCCAACTCAAAAAAAAAAAAAAAAAAAAGAATTTCTGGAAATTTCACGTCTTACACACATGGTCTAGAATTTAGTTACATAACCACAAACCTGTCACAAAGGAGACAGATATGTTGTCTTTAGTTTGGTGACTATTTCCACAGCTAAAATTCAGGAAACTTGCCCTTTAAAATTCAGGAAAGAAAAATAATGGATAGATATTGAGAATAGTTCTACCATGTAGAGATTGCTACACCACACAACTGAAAGGCTACCATTTATAGCACAATGTATAGCATAAAATATCAAGGATTACTTATCTGTAAATATGAATTAGTGAGGGCCATATGATAATAGACTTGTCCATGTATGGTTGCGAGTACTAGAGAAGTCAAGGGACACCAATCGCATCACAGTCTATGCTATGGATTCTTCTTAATTCCTAATGTCCTCAGTGTAGAGGGAAGTGATAACTACATGAAAGTAGACATTCTAGATAGAGTTGGTGCACTATACAACTGAAGGAAGACCATTCATATTCTACTCTATTCTGTGGGTCTTTCTGGGCTCCTCATATGCTCAATATGGAGTTATTGATGATCTCATAAAAATAGATTTTGTCCATATACAGGTGGGTACACTCCACAACCTAAGGATTCTACTCATATCACAGTCTACGCCATGAATCTCTCTGGATTTCTCATATGCTCAATGTGGAAGTAATTGTTAGCCACATGAAATTATACTTTGGGTACACTTCAAAACAGAAGTGGTGCCAATCATATTCTAGTCTTGCCATGGATTGTTCTTATTTCTTCATGTGCTTA
Organism: Carlito syrichta; assembly: GCF_000164805.1. Classification (NCBI taxonomy): domain Eukaryota; kingdom Metazoa; phylum Chordata; class Mammalia; order Primates; family Tarsiidae; genus Carlito; species Carlito syrichta. The sequence goes on along the minus strand of NW_007247763.1, from coordinate 344,616 downwards.
ATGTGGAGGTAAATGATGGTCACATGAAAGTAAATATATCCATGCACATTTGGGTGCACTATACAACTGAATGAGTGCCATTCCCTATCTGGTAAATATCATAATTCTTTCTGGACTCCTCATATACTAATGTTGTGGTAAGTGATAAACATATGACTGTAGACTTATTTCACTTACAGTTGTATATATTGCACTATTCAGTGAGTGACAGCTACTCCAGTCTATGTCATGAATCTTTCTAGATTCTTCATATGATCAATGTGAAAGTTAATGTTGGCCATATGAAATAAGGCTTATTGCATATATAGTTGAGAACACTGCACAACTCAAGGGATGTTATTCATATGACAAGTTCTGGACTCATATAACAAATAGGGATATCAATGCCAAATTTGAGTTTTTTTATATAAACAGGAGTGTACTGCAAATGTTAATGACAGTCACATCCTAGTTTATGATATAGATCTTTCTGCACTTTTCATATGCCTACTAAGGAGGTAACTGATTTTCTTTTTTTTTTTTTTTTTTT
>NW_007247763.1:336297-344067 GCF_000164805.1 Carlito syrichta | reverse complement strand
CCCAGACTGGAGTACAGTGGCCGCTCCCGGCCACCACAGCCTCTACCTGCTGGGCTCCGGGGATCCTTCCACCTCAGTCTTCCAAGTAGCTGGAATTGCAGGCATGCACTACCACACCTGGCTAATTTTTTATTTATTGTAGAGATGAGGTCTCGCCAAGTTGCCCATGCGAGTCTCGAACCCGAGGGCTCAGGCAATTCACTCACCTCAGCCTCCCAAAGGCACAGGATTACAGGCTGAGCCACCGAGCCCGGCTGGTAACTGATTTTGACAGTAAAGAAATCTTATGCTATGAAAAGCTGTGTGCACTGCTGATATTATAGTATGAATAGTGTATCTTTCTAGATACTTTGTATATTCAAAGTGGTGATAAATGTTGATTACGTGAAGGTAGGAAAAAATCCATATAGAGGTGAGTGAACTATGCAATTCTAAGTGTGCCAATCAATTGCAGTCTATGCCGTAGTTCATTCAAGAGTTCTCCATGACCATGAAAGTAGATGTATTCCATGTACTGCTGGGTGTCCTGCACCACTCAATGTGGTGTGATTTACACCACGGTCTGCACCATGGATCTTTCTGAGCTCTTTATACTCTTGGTGTGGTGGCAATTGCTGGCCACATGAATGTATATTCCATGTTCAGTCAGGTGCACTGCACAACTCAATGAGTGCCATTCCCATCACATTCTAAACCATGAATTTTCTGGATTCCTCATATACTCAATTTACAAATAGATGACGGCCCATGAATATAATCTTATTTCATATATGCTTGGGTGGACTGCACAACTCAAGGAGATCCATTGCCATTATAATCTCTAATCATGGAATTTTCTGGACTCCACATATGCTTGTGTGGAGGTAAGTGACAGCCTCATGAATGTCAATTTATACCAAATACAGTATAAATTAAAAAACACAACTCCAGTGGTCATTGATCTTTCAGGACCATTCTAATGCTTAATGTAGATGTAAACAATGACCACATAAAATATATTTGTCCCATGAATGGTTGTGTGCAGTACACATTCAAGATGTGTCACATTGCAATCTATGTCAGATCTTTTCAGACTCCTCGTATATTCTGTTGAGTATAAGTGATTGCAATATGAAAATAGATTTGCTTCATATATGGTATGGTGAAATGTGCACCACCATTCAGGCTGGTCGTGGTGGCTCATGCCTGCAATCCCAGAACTTTGGGAGACCGAGGCGGGAAGATGGCTTAAGCCCAGGAGTTCAAGACTAGCCTGGGCAACATCGTCAGACCTCATCACTACAAAAATTTTTTAAAAGTTAGCCAGGACTCATGGTGCTTGCCTGTAGTCTTAGCTACTCAGGGGACTAAGGTGGGAGAATCACCAGAGCACAGGAGGGCAAGACTGCGGTAAGCCTTGATTGTGTCACTGCACTCCAGCCTGGTGATGGCATGAGACCTTGACTCAAAAAATATATATACCATTCAAATCAGTCTATGTCATGTTATCTCAATGAATTCTTCATATTCTTAATAAGGAGGAAAATAATGGTTTTGTGAAAGAAGACTTAATCCATTAATGGTAGTGTATTCTACACACTCGAGGGGTATTAATCACATTATACCATGCCATGGATCTTTCTTGTCTCTTTGTATGCCCAGTGCAAATGTAAAGAATGGCCACATAAAGTAGATGTATCCCACTTATAGTGGAGTGCACTTTACAACTGAATGAGTGCCATTAAATCTTACTTTGTTTCATAGCTATTTCTAAACCTCTCGTATACTAAATAGGAATTAGTGAAGAATACACAACTGGAGAATTCTTCCAAATGCAGTTAAGTGCCCTGCCTAATAGTAGGAGTCCAATTCATATCACGATCTAGCTTTTTGAAATTCTCATATGCCCAATATGGAAGTATGTGCTGACTACATGAAAATGTACTTCTAGCCGGGCTCGGTGGCTCAGCCTGTAATCCCGTGCTTTGGGAGGCTGAGGTGAGTGGATTGCCTGAGCCCGCAGGTTCGAGACCTGCCTGGGCAACTTGGCGAGACCTCATCTCTACAATAAATCAAAAAAAATTAGCGGGGAGTGGTAGTGCGCGCCTGTAATTCCAGCTACTTGGAAGGCTGAGGCCGAAGGATCGCCAGAGCCCAGCAGGTCGAGGCTGCGGTGGCCGGGAGCGGCCACTGCACTCCAGTCTGGGCAACTGAGGGAAACTCCAACTAAAAAAAAAAAAAGAAAATGTACTTCTAACATGTAGATTTCAGTGGACTACACACCAAAGGAGTGCCATTCACATCAGTGTCTATGTCATGGTCTGTAAAGCAGATTTACTCTATATGCAATCAGGTGGTTTGCATCTCTCAGGCATGGGGAGGGCAAACAAATCCAAGTCAATACCATGGCTCATTCTGCAATTATATATTAATTTTTGAGATAAGTCATTGCTGCGTGGTAGTAGGTCTTTCTCATGTAAATTTGGATTCACTGGACAACTAAAATAGTACCCCTCACATCTTAGTTATTTTATAGAACTTTCTGGACTTTCCATTGGCTAAATGTGTAGGTAAATGAAGGTCACATAAAAATAGAATTCTTCAACATACAATTAAGTATACTGCACAACTCAAGGAGTGACATTCATATTATAGTCTCCACCGTGAATCTTTATGGATGCCTACATGCCCAATTTGGAATTGAGTGATGACCACATGCAAGTTGAATTATTTTATATTTATGTGCACAAGTGAACAGATACAATTAACATTCTAAATTATTCTGTGTACTCTCATGGCCATGTCATATTATCAATGTGGAGATAAGTAGTGACCAATGAAAGTACATATACTTTTTCCATGTATGATTTAAGGCACTGTACCCTTAAGAAGTTCCATTCTCATCACAGTCTGTGCTATGAATATTTCAAGCCTATGTATATGTTAAATGTGAAGGTTAGTAATAACCAAGTAAAAGAAGATTTCATCCATGTGTACTTGAGATCACTACATACTCAATGGATATCATTCACATCATATCTTAAGGCAGGGTCCTTTCTCCTCCTATGATCAGAGTAGATGTAAGTGATGACCACATGACAGTATACTTATTCCATATACAGATGACTGCAACCCACAAACCAAGAAGTGTCATTCCCATCATAATCTACACCACAGATCTTTCTGTATCCTTCATATACTCATGTGAAGTTAAGTGATGGCTAGATAGTAATAGATATATTCCATGTGTGGTTGGGTGTATTATACAACTAAAGAAGTACCACTTACATAACAGTCTATGCCTTAGATCTATCTTTACTCTCATATCTTAATGTGTAGGTAATTTATGGCAACAGAAAAGTAGACATTCCATTTATGATTGGTACACTGCATAAGTAAAGGTTTTCCATTTAAATTATAACATATATCATGGATCTTTCTGGAATTTTCATATGGTCAATGTCAAGAAAAAGTATGGTTTTGTGTAAATCAATTTTTTCAATGTATTTCTGTGTGTACTACAGGAACCATTCACTATTTGGCCCAGTTGTCAGTCAGTATCAACTACTAGACACTTAAGTGAGGCTTGTGAGACCATATTCAGCCCTAGTTAACCTACAGGATGACTGGAGCCTCATGCATGACCTCAAGCAAGACCAGCAAAATAATCACCCTGCTAAACTAAGCTTAAATTGCTTACCATGCCCAAGTAGCTGACACACCAAATAATGGACAAACAAAACAGCATTAGCCGGGCTCGGTGGCTCAGCCTGTAATCCTGCGCCTTTGGGAGGCTGAGGTGAGTGGATTGCCGAGCCCATGGGTTCGAGACCCGCCTGGGCAGCGAGACTCATCTCTACAATAAATCAAAAAATCAGCCGGGTGTGGTAGTGCATGCCTGTAATTCTGGCTACTCGGAAGGCTGAGGCGAAGGATCGCCGGAGCCCAGCAGGTCGAGGCTGTGGTGGCTGGGAGCGGCCACTGCACTCCAGTCTGGGCAACCGAGTGAGACTCCAACTCAAAAAGAAAAACAAAAAAACAGCATTATTTTAAACCAATTTACACTCTGAGGTAGTTTGTTATATAATAATGGAAAACTTATACACTGTATATGTAACCTCCATTTCACTATTGATCATGGGTCCTTTCCTTAATTTTAACAAAGATTTTGGGGCACCTATCATTGGCCAGGGTCTGTGCTAGGCATAGAGAATAGAGTAGGTCAATAGGATCAGGGATCTTCTGGTGTCATTTAGAAGTCAGACCCTAAACATACGATTACAAGTTTGACAAATGTAAGAAAAGAAGAAATACAGGTGATATGGAAGTGGATAATAAGAGAGATCCTGACCTATCCAGATTAGGCAGAGCTCCACCTCCCATGAAATAACTTTTCAACTGAGACTTGAATGAGAAGTTTGCCAGACTAAAGCTTGAGCTGGAATAACTACATGCTTACAAGCTCAGAGTTCAGAGAAATGATGACATGTTCAAGGAATAAACAAAGCTCACGATAGCTAGGCATCAAGAGGGAGCAAGGGAAACTGTAGTTTAAGACAAGACTTTCATCCTCAGAGTGCAAAGGTACTCAAACTCCAATAGCCAATTTCTTTTTTTTTTTTTTTAAGACGTGGGGTTCAAGCTGAGCATGGTGGCTCATGCCTATAATCCTGGAAATTTGGAAGGAGGAGATGAGAGGATTGCTTGAATCCAAGAGTTCAAGACCAGCCTGGCAACTTGGCAAGACCTCATCTCTACAATAAGTCAAAAATTAGCCGGGTATGGTGGCACACACCTGTGGTTTCTGCTAGCAGGTTGAGGCTGCAGTGACCATGAGTGTGCCATTGCACTCCAGCTTGGGCAACTCAGTAAGGTGCTGACTAAAAAAAAAATGTGGGTACAATTCAGGGTTAGGTACATAAGTGGTCATAGTACAGGTAATGTTTGAGCATTCCTTTAGTCTCCACACTTTGGGATGCGGAGGTGAAAGGATTGCCTGAGTCCAGGGATTTGAGACCAGTCTGAGCAACTTGGTGAGACCTCATCTCTTCAATACATCAAAAATTAGCTGGTCATGATGGCACACACCTGTGGTTCCAACTACTTGGAAGGCTGAGACAGAAGGATCACCTGAGCTCAGCAGGTTTTGGCTGCAGTGGCCATGAGCGTGCCACTGCATTCCAGCCAGGGCAATGGAGTGAGACTCCAACTCAAAAAATAAAAAGAGTTCACATACATCTTTTGCAATCTATTGGTTACTCAGAGGGAACCCAATCCATATTGTGAAAAGTGAATTGTGCAGAGATGAAAAGAGGTGTGTCTAGAGAAAGCCATTGAAGCAGCATTTTGTATCTGCTAGGTCTGAGCATTCAAGTAGATCCTGAGACAGTATATCAAGACCTCTCTTAAAGCACTGTTACCGAGCACAGTGACTGATGCCTATAATCCCAGCACTCTGGGAGATGGAGGCGAGAGGATTGCTTGAGCCCAGGAGTTTGAGACCAGCGGGGGAGAGACCTTGACTCTACAATAAATAAATTTTAGAAAACACTATTATACAAATTAACAAGCTAAATCATTGAAAAGTAAAACTAAACTAAATTAACTCTAGAACAATGAATCCAAAGCTCAACTAGGCTGGCATAATTCTTGAAGTTCTAGCTTTTAGGCCACTCCAATTTGTCTATCAATGTGGTACTGAATTGCTGACAATTAGGAAGATATGGTCGCCACCCACAAGCTGCTGTTTATAAACACCACGTGTTTCTGGGTTTCTTAAGAAATAAGAGTTGCAATAATCAAAATATAATCTCAAAGCTGAATATTTCTGAACCTGTGGAAGAGCTAACAACAAGTATATTTATCTTAAAACTTAGAGTTTTGTTGATAAGCAATTCTATGAATATTGGATGTCTTTTTAACCTATATGACTATACTAACCCTGATTGTCTTTTGTTTTTTGTTTTGGTTTTGGTTTTTGGAGGATCTAGGTTCAGTTTTAAAAATCTCTGTATGAGGTACACAAGTTGATGTAAAGGTTTTTTTTAAAATTTTATTTTCATTCTTCCCCATTCCTCTGTGTGTGTGTACAAATTCACTAATATGTTTTCTTAGAATAGAAATATGAATCTCATTTAAAGAAGAACTGCTTCTGCTACCTTTATAAAATACATTTAATTTACTGTTTAAATAAAACAACTACCAACACTCTCAAAGCCTAAATCCTCAAACTTGTAGATGCCTCTTGAACCTTGGATTTCTATTTCTATCTGCCCTGTTCTTGCATCTATGCTGTCAGTATTTAGTATAAAAACATAAGCCGAATTTTGGCTTAAGATTCAAAAGTGACAGTTTTTTAATCACAATTTCTTTAGAGTTCATGATAATAATGCAACACTTGAAATTCTGCTTCTACTCAAGCTGAAGTAAAAGGAACCAAATTTACAGAGACAATAATATAAAACAAAAGTTTTATGACATTGGACATCAGGCAATGAAGGACAAAAAGTAATCCATGAGAGACAGAAAACACACTAAGTGAGCTCCAGAAAATTGAATCCAATTATATATAACCTGAATTGTACCCCACATCTTTAAAATAAATTTTTAAAAAACTTTTAGCGAGATTATTTGTAAAACTTAATAAGATGTTCCTAAAATGCATATAAAAGTACAAAGAACCTAGAAGAGCCCAAATAACTTTGAAAGATAGAAAAAAGTTGGAGGACTCATATTACTTGACTTCAAGATGTACTACATTGCCCACCTTTTATTCATGCTTTTGCTTTCTGAAGTTTTAGTTACCTGTCATCAACCATGATACAAAATATTACATTAAAATTTTCAGAAATAAACAATGTATAAGCTTTTTTTTGAAAGTGGGATTTATTGAGAGGACAGAAAAGCTTCCACAGTGGGAGGGGACTCGAGGGGGTTGTCATGTATAAGTTTTAAATAATTATTATAAATGATATATTATGATAAAATATTCTGCCATCTTCCCAGGGATAAGAATCATCCCTTTATTCCGTGTATTCAAACTGTATACACTACCCACTCATTAATCACTTAGTGGCCATGTCAGTTAACAGATCATTTGTCATGGTAGAGTAGTGCTTGTGTTCAAGTAACCTTTGTTTTACATAACAATGGTCCCAACCCAGGCGCCATGGCAGACACCTGTAATCTTAGCACTTAGAGAGGCAGAGGCAAGAGGATTGCCTGAATCCATGGGTTCGAGACCAACCTGGGCAACTTGGCGAGACCTCATCTCTACAATTAATTAAAAAATTACCCAGGCGTCACAGCACATGCCTGTAGTTCCAGCTATTTGGAAGCCTAAGGCAGAAGGATCACCTGAGCCCAGCAGGTCAAGGCTGCAGTGGCTGTGAGCAAGTCATTGCACTCCAGCCTTGGTGACAGATGAGACTCCAACTCAAAAAAATCAAAAGCAAAACAAAACAAAACTTCTCTTAAAAAGATATTTTGACAGAGACCACATTCACATAACTTTTATTACAGCATATTATTATAATTATACTGTTTTATTGTTAGGTATTATTATTAATCTCCATGCTTAATTTATAAACTAAGCATTATCATAGGTATGTATGTATAAAAATATAGTTTATAGCCGGGCTCGGTGGCTCGGCCTGTAATCCCGCACCTTTGGGAGGCTGAGGTGAGTGGATTGCCTGAGCCCGCGGGTTCGAGACCCGCCTGGGCAGCAAGACCTCATCTCTACAATAAATCAAAAATCAGCCGGGCGTGGTAGCGTGCGCCTGAATTCAG
>NW_007247763.1:328374-336075 GCF_000164805.1 Carlito syrichta | reverse complement strand
ATTATATATATATATATATATATATATATATATATATATATATATATATAGTTTATATAGGATTTCATACTATTTTCAGTTTCAGGCAACCACTGGGAAAATTTGAAATATATCCCCTGTGAATAAGGGGAAAGTACTGTCTGAAGTCGCAGTTGGTATTGGTGTAAAGATTGATAAATAGGTCAATTGATCAGAATAGAAAATTCACAAATAGACCCACAACTATGGGGACAATTGATTTTTTAAAAATAAAGGTACAATAGCCGTTCAGCAGAGAAAAGCTAGTCTATTCAACAAATTGTGCTGGAACAGTTGGATACTTACTTGCATGCAAAAAAGCAAACCTCAATCCACACTTTGCACTGTATACCAAAATTAACTAAAAGTGGATTAGAGACCCAAAGATAAAACCTATAACTAGAAAACTTCTAGAAAAAAAATGAAAAGAAAGTCTCTGTGACATTAAAATCAGGCAGTGAGTTCTTAGATATAATACCAAAAACCATGATACATAAAAGAAAAAAATGATAAATTGTATTTCAACCAAACCAAGAGCTTCCACTCCTCAAAAAATTACTGTTAAGAGAATAAAAAGGCAAACCACTCACTGGGATAAAATATATGTAAACTGCATCTCTGGTAAAGAACTAGTACCCAGAATATATAAAGAACTCTTAAATCTTAATAAGAAAACAGACAACTAGGAGGGAGGGGGAGGGAAAACAAAAGAGAACAGACAACTAATTTTTAAAATGGGCAAAAAATTTGAATAGACACTTCACCAAAGAAGATATATGGATGCCAAAGAAGCACATTAACAGATAGTTCAATGTCATTTGTTGAAGGAAGTGCAAATTAAAATCACAATGAGCTACTACAACACAGTTATCAGAATGTAAAGTTAAAATGACTGACCATACAAAGTTTTGGTGAGAATGTAAAACAACTGAAACCCTTATAATTTCTGGTACAAGTATAAAATGGTACAACCACTTCGGAAAACAGTTCTACAGTATATTAATTAGTTACACATAGATTTACCTATTAAGCTATTCCACACCTATGTATTTGCTCAATGAAAGAGAAATCAAAGCATATATCTACACAAAGACTTGTGTACAAATGTTTATGGCAGCTTTGCTTGTCAATAACCAAACCTGAAAACATCTCAAAAGTTCACAAGTCAATGATTTTTTTTTTAAACTCTAAGTTGGTCACAGTGGTACATGCCTGTAATTCTAGTTACTGGGAGGCTGAAGCAGAAGTATTGCTTGAGCCCAGGAATTTGATATCAGCATAAGCAACATAGAGAAATTCCCATCTCAAAAATAATAATATTTTTTGTGGTGTATAATGCAATGGATGTTTACTAAACAATAAAAAAGAATGGAAATTCTAATTCCAAAATGGTAGCCTAGGAGCAATCTGGCTACATTCCTTGCCACAGAAAACCAAAAACAAATAAATGGGGCCATAACTTTCACCAGAACTATCCCAGATCTCAAAAATGAAGATGAGATAGCTCCGAGACAAAGAGAAGTGGAAAAACTCTGAGTAGATGGTAAAAGAATTGGACTTGCACATTCACAATGCCACTCCCTCCATTCTGCGCCGCACCAAACATGAAAAAAAATTCCCCCAACTCGCTGTTTCAACACTGAGAAAAATGAGATCATGGTGGACAGTCAACCTGCCCACTGTCTTGAGTTCCCTTGGAGGAATCCTGTCCCTGCCTTATCTCAAGTGAGGCACCATGAGTGCCTGAAGGGAGAAATATCTCTGAGGACAAACAGAGACAAATGGGGGAGACAGGACTTACATTCCCAGCCCTAGAAACTCTGCTCTGGAACTCAGCCAAAAAAGATGCCAAAGGAAAGCAAAGTTTCTGAGTGAGTGTTCAACAGCACCATGTTATAGAAGGCTTGTCCCATGTGTCCCCTGGGCAGGGCCCCCTAGTCAACCTACCCCCTTTGGGACCTCCCCCATTTGTGAAGTGTTCACTTTACTAGAGCCAAGGTGAACCTGGACTTAAGGTGTCACCTAGAGCTGAAAAGGAGGCAGTAACCTAGCAGTAAAGAACCTCTATGCAAATATATTTAATTTTTTAAAAAGCAAGACAGAGAAGATTAGAATAAATAACTAATCTTTCAATGCAAAGACATAGAAGTACATTCGCAAGAAGCAACAGCAAACAGGAAACTATGACTCCCCAGAACGGACAAAGCAAGGATCAAGTGACTGACACTAATGAGACATCAATATGTGTATACGTACTGACCAAGAATTCAAAATAGTAACTTTAAGGAAAATCAGTGACCTCCAAAATAACACAGAGAAGCAATTCAGAAGTCTATCAGAGAAATTTAACAAAGATATTAAAATCATTTTAAAAATCAAACAGAAGACTTGGGATGAAGAAATTACATTTGCTCAATTGAAGAAGAAATGGACTAGTGGTACATGCAACATGGATGAATCTCAAAATATTTTTTCTATGTGACAATTGTCAAACAAAAATGAGACTATATGATTTTATTTATATGAGACACTAGAATATACCAACTAATCAGTAAGGCAGGAAACAGATTGGTGGGTGCTTTGGTATGGAACATGCAGGAGAGGATTTATGAAAGAGGTATAAAGAAGCTCACGGAAGTGACCTGCTTGTTATTTTGATTGTGGTGATGATTTTGTGAATATTTACAAATATCAAAACTCATCAAATTGTACACTTTAAATATGTGAAGTGAGATTTAAAGTAAAATTATATGACCATTATACTTTAATAAGACTGTTTAAAATAATATTTTTTAAAATTTTTCAGTAAATCGGCTTATTGTATTCTAAAAGATGGGTATTCATTGTTACATTTGGTGTTTTTGCTTCAGTGCAAAACACACAAAAGTAATGAAGAGAATGAGGGACATGGTCAAATAACAGCTGCCTCGTGGGTTAAAAGAATGTAAAAATAACTTCCACCAACTGAAAAGTTAGCACAGAAGCAGGAAGCAATTTTAAAAATAAATGCTAATTGTTTTCAGTTTTATAAATTATTTCTAAATGTATTTTTGTTAGTAGCCTGTATTATTTTTTGAAGTTTGAGATTTTTTTTTAATTAAAAAAAAAAAAAAGAAATAGCCGGGCTCGGTGGCTCAGCCTGTAATCTCGCGCCTTTGGGAGGCTGAGGTGAGTGGATTGCCTGAGCCCGCGGGTTCGAGACCTGCCTGGGTAGCAAGACCTCATCTCTACAATAAGTCAAAAAATCAGCCGGGCATGGTAGCGCATGCCTGTAATTCCGGCTACTTGGAAGGCTGAGGCGGAAGGATCGTCGGAGCCCAGCAGATCGAGGCTGCGGTGACTGGGAGCGGCCACTGCACTCCAGTCTGGGCGACAGAGTGAGACTCCGACTCAAAAAAAAAAAAAAAAAAAAGAAATACACACACAGCACATCTCAATGAGGAAGTAGATTGCAATCATTATGACTAGTCATTACCAGAAAATGTGTCATGCCTCATAATATAATCTATGGCCAAGAGACGACAAAAATGCTCTTTTAAAGGGATAAAGTCAGAGCATTAGTTTCCAATAATAAAAAGAGAAAATTAACTTCTGTGAAGGCATAATAAGTTTGATTTTAAATTCTCTAGAAGGTCAGCTAGAGCCCTTCAATATTCACGTTCCCCTTCCCTATGACTCCTTTCCCACAATAGAAACCACCAGCCTCTGAGTCTGTCCACTTTAAAGGAGTGATAACTGGAAGAAGGAGAAAAAGACATTGAAATTAAGAGTACTTGGAGTTACAACATCTGTAAAACTCCAGAAGAGACAGATGGATAGGTACTGTGGTTTAATTATTTCTTTTTCTTTTTTTTTTTGAGTTGGAGTCTCACTCTGTCGCCCAGACTGGAGTGCAGTGGCCGCTCCCGGCCACCACAGCCTCGACCCGCTGGGTTCTGGCGATCCTTCCGCCTCAGCCTTCTAAGTAGCCGGAATTACAGACATGCGCTACCACACCCAGCTGATTTTTTTTTTTTTGATTTATTGTAGAGATGAGGTCTTGCTGCCCAGGCGGGTCTCAAACCCGCGGTCTCAGGCAATCCACTCACCTCAGCCTCCCAAAGGCGCGGGATTACAGGTTGAGCCACCCAGCCTGGCCAGTTTAATTATTTCTAATGGAAAATTTGGCAAATATTTAGGGGAGGAACTCTCCCTCCCCACTTTATACCAAAAAGGAAAAAGGACAAAGGGAGAGAAAAGGTTTGAGAAGCACATCAGTCTGAATCTAATCAGGGGAGAAAAAACACACAGAGACAGTTAATCATACACAATTATTAACTATAACAGGGAACTGGAGTTGTGAGGGATTGGCTAGTAGAAGGTAGGAAGAACACTACAGAATACAGGAATAGCAGATATAGAAACTGCCACTACCCTTAGGTTCAAAACAGAGTGCCCGAGGAAGATTTCCTTCCCCCTAGGAGTGAGATCCAGACTTTGCTGGCAAATCACAGTCATGACTTACTGGATTACAGAGAAGTCATTGTGATGTTATGCCAGCAAAATTTGCTGGTGTTAAATAAAATTTATGGGTGGAAATTTATTTGGACTGAACCCCTGCACTATGCCCCAACAGACAAGCCACAAATGGAGTCACTCATGCTAAGGTTTCATGTCACCAAACCGAAACTTAAGCTGTTTACTTTTAAGATCTGGCCTTCTAAGAAATCAGGAAAGAGATGATAGTCAATTTTTCATACAGGCCAGCTTTCTAAAAAATAGTAGATTCACAGCAGACAATTGAAGGGACTCAGGCAACATGAGTCATAAAGATAAGAAAGTCTCCTCTGCTTTAACCCATACAAGAAATGTAACCTATTGCTAACCAGTACGCCTTTTGCACTATGCTCTTTCCTTGCTTCTGCTCAAACTCTTATAAGAGCAGACTGTTCTGCCATGCCCAGTGGAGCTCCTGTATATTTTGCAGTCTGGATGCTGCCCAGTTCATGAATTGCTAACAAAAGCCAATTACGTCTTTAAAACTCAATCGATTGAAATTTTGTTATTTGACAGTGGAAACCCACCTTTTGTAACTTGTTGGGAAAAATATACCTTCAAGCATTCCCAGGAAACTTTTCACAGGGCGATGTCTCATGAGAGGCTCTCTGTTACAAAACCACCTGAGATGAGTGCCAGGTGAAGCTACTGGGCACTAGGATGCTGCTGGCTGTTGTGCACTACTGGAGCTGGGTGCTAGAAACCCTGCCCACACTGGAGAAGCCCAGAGCCCTCCAGAAGCCTGCATGAGCAAGCACACCAGAGCACAAAATAAAATTCTTTCCTCCTTACTTGAGCCCAAGAGTTCAAGACCAGCCTGGGCAACATACCAAAACCTCATCTCTACAAAAAAGAAAATTAGCCGGGTATGGTGGTACATACCTGTAGTCCCAGCTACTTGGGTGGCTGAGGTGAAAGGATTGCCTGAGCCCAGAAGATTGGGGGACAGAATGAGATCCTGCTCAAAAAAAAATTATTTCCTCTTGCAATGTATCTCCAGCACATTCTACTGACGAAGTTTAACATTGTACAGCTGGCATAAGAAGTATATTTAAAGGGCTCGGGTCCATTTTCAGGCAAAAAAAAGTTGAATATGGAGCTGAGAATCAATGGATCAATAACTGGCACAGGAATTAAGAAAGAAAAGGGAAAGGAATCAGTGAGCAAGATGATATTAACGAGAAGGCCCTTGGAAGGCCTAGAAAATGTCCACATAGGACACCTCCCACATACACACACACGTCTCATAAAACTGTCGAAAAAGTATATAGGCTGGCAAAGTGGCTCACAACTATAATCCCAGCACTTTGGATTGCCTGAGCCCACAGGTTCGAGACCAGCCTGGGCAACTGCGTCTCTACAATAAATAAAAAAAATTAGCCAGGTGTGGTGGTGCGTGCCTGTGGTTTCAGCTACTTGGAAGACTGAGGGGGAAGGATCATCTGAGCCCAGCAGGTCAAGGTTGCGGTAGCCATGATTGTGCCATTGCACTCCAGGCTGGGCAACACAGTAAGACTCCAACTCAAAAAAAAGAAAAAAATAAAAAATCATAAAGCTTCAGAAACTTAAACATAGCATTTTACCATATATATATTTATTCATATACTATATACTATATAGTGTATAAAAAATAGTTGTGTGCTGGTTCTTTTCAGCCCTTTGTCCATAAGGATCAACTACTATTTATCTGCATGTATGAACAATTTAGTATTGCTCTGAGTCTTGTGTTCATTTTTTTCAGAAAACCCCTCCTCCCCACTCCCCAGAGTCTTCAACTACCACTGACTGTAATTTTTTTTTTTTTTTTGAGTTGGAATCTCACTCTGCCACACAGATTGAAGTGTGGTGGCATGCTCACGGCCACTACAGCCTCGACTTGCTGGACTCAGGTCATCCATTTGCCTCAGCCTTCCAAGTAGCTGGAATTACAGGCTTGCGCCACCATGTCCGGCTAATTTTTTTATTTATTATGGAGACAAGTTCTCGCCATTTTGCCCAGGTTGGTCTCAAACCCATGGGCTCAGGCAATCCTCTCACCACTGCCTCCCAAAGTGCTGGGATTACAGGCATGAATTATAGGGCTCGGCTAGCACTGACTGTATTTTTAAGGTGAATTACTAGGTGCCAAGGGGTACTTACTCAAAGAAGATGGCTGACCAGGCATGGTGATTCACGACTGCAATCCCAACAATTTGGGAGGCTGAGGCGAGAGGATTGCTTGAGCCCAAGAGTTCGAGACCAGCCTGGGCAACATAACAAGACATTGTCTCTACAAAAAAAATTTAAAAATTAGCTGGGCATGGTGGCATTTACCTGTAGTCCCAACTATTTAGGGGTTTGATGCTGGAAGATTCCTCAAGCCAAGGAGTTGGAGGCTGTGGTGAGCTGTGATTGTGCCACTGCACTCCAGCCTGGGCAGCAGAGTGAGACCGTGACTCAGAAAAAAAAAAGGTAATTTTTTTTTTTTTTTTTTTTTTTTTTTTTAGTTGGAGTCTCACTCAGTCGCCCAGACTGGAGTGCAGTGGCCGCGCCCAGTCACCGCAGCCACGACCTGCTGGGCTCCAGCGATCCTTCCGCCTCAGCCTTCAGAGCAACCAGAATTACAGGCACGCGCTACCACGCCCGGCTAATTTTTTGATTTTATTGTAGAGATGAGGTCTCACCTGCCCAGGCGGGTCTCGAACAAAGGTGATTTTTTTTAAACAGACTAACAGTACAGGCATCTCCCTAGCTTACCCTTTGCCAGTGAGAAGCCAAAAAAGAAAGGAAGGATAATGTAAGAAACATTTATTGTGTTCTTTACCGCACACCATACTAGGCACTTTAATGTGTTATATGTATATATTTTGTATACATATATTTTACTGAGGAAATGTCTGAAAATTAGTGATTTAAACTTACTGCTTCTAACTCAAATTCCAGGGCACATTCCACTAATCCATGTGGAATATTGGTTCCCCATAAATATCATAGAGATTACTTGTTGATAAGACAAAGTTGACTTTATTCTTACTGTAATAAAAGAAAGAAACGTTGGCCAGGCTCGGTGGTTCAGCCTGTAATTCCAGCACTTTCGGAGGCTGAGGTGAGTGGATTGCCTGAGCCCGTGGGTTCAAGACCCGCCTGGGCAACTTGGCAAGACCTCAT
>NW_007247763.1:326450-328072 GCF_000164805.1 Carlito syrichta | reverse complement strand
AAAAAAAGAAAGAAAGAAACCTTGACAGAATCTTGGGTAGAGAGAGGAAAGTCAGGATACTTAGGAGATTTTGAAATCTTTCTTACAGCAGGCCTTTCAATGAGGGGTCTTATATCTCATGATATAATAATTAAAGATTGGTGGACAGAACAAGGCGAGGATTTTAAGGCAAGGAACTTAAAGAGTCTGAGGTATAAACTATTATTTGATGCTTTCTATGGAAAAGTCAATATGTCTTTCAGGAATTTTCAAGAATGAGCAATAAAGTTATTTGCAAATATTATCTTCCTTGGCAAGAGTCTCCTAGAATAGGAAATTATGTGAAAAAGACAGTAGAATTTGGAGTAGTAAAGTCACATTGCTTGTAAACAGTAAGCTCTGTGAGTGTAGATGGTTTGGGTTGTCATTCATAAGGTTTTTTTTTTCTTTTTGAATGTCAAAAAACTCAAGCAAGATATGTGGCAATTTATTCTGTAAATGGATTGATCATTAACCAATGTCAGTATTAAGACCACTCGGCATAATAACGCTTACTTAGAAGTAATAGAACTTTCTGTGTGTTCATTCAATCACCCAAACAACTCTATGTAGTGGACACTATTTTCTTTTTTTTTTTTTTTTTTTTTTTTTTTTAAGTTGGAGTCTCACTCTGTCACCCAGACTGGAGTGCAGTGGCCTCCCGGCCACCGCAACCTCGACCTGCTGGGCTCTGGCAATCCTTCCGCCTCAGCCTTCCAAGTAGCTGGAACTACAGGCGCGCGCTACCATGCCCGGCTAATTTTTTGATTTATTGTAGAGATGAGGTCTCGCTAAGTTGCCCAGGTGGGTCTCAAACCCGCGGGCTCAGGCAATTCACTCAACTCAGCCTCCCAAGGCACGGGATTACAGGCTGAGACACCGAGCCTGGCTGGACACTATTTTCATTCACATTTTATAGATGCACAGAGAGGTTGAGTAACTTGCTCTAGGTCAAATGCAGTAGTCAACTGAGCTAAGATTTGAATACCAGCAGTTTGATTCCAGAATCCTAGCTCAAGACCAGAATACTAATCATTCCATGTTAGGGATTTTTGATTACTATTTTCTTAATTCAAGTGCAATTCAGATAATTCATTTCAGGTAGGTGATTTGCCCAAGGTCATTCAATTAATAAGTTATTGCCTTAGAACTAAGTTTTCAGACTACCTCACCCAAGTAATTGTTTTCTCCACTCCTCACTTGATCTTCCATAACTACCTCTTAATTTTCAAGGAACAATTAACAAGTTCATTATATATTGCCCAACAAAGGCAAAATACACAGAAAAAGGTAGTTCTTTATTAACTTGAGTTAGAAGTCTCTGCAAGTTAGAGCATTGACTGCACTTACATACAAAATAAGAAAGACATTTTCATGTTCTCATAGCTTTGAAGTGGCTTTGCTAAACAACCTTCATTAAGAAGTGACTAAGCCGGGCTCGGTGGCTCAGCCTGTAATCCTGCGCCTTGGGAGGCTGAGGTGAGTGGATCACCTGAGCCTGTGAGTTCGAGACCTGCCTGGACAACTTGGTGAGACCTCATCTCTACAATAAATCAAAAAACTAGCCGGGCATGGTAGCGTGTGCCTGTAGTTCCAGCTACTGG
>NW_007247763.1:325342-325668 GCF_000164805.1 Carlito syrichta | reverse complement strand
CCACCGCAGCCTTGACCTGCTGGGCTCCAGCAATCCTTCTGCCTCAGCCTTCCAAGTAACTGCAACTGCAGGCATGTGCCACCACGCCCAGCTATTTTTTTTTGATTTATTGTAGTGATGAGGTCTCACCAAATTGCCCAAGCAGGTCTTGAACCCATGGGCTCAGGCAATCCTCTCACCTCGGCCTCCCAAAGTGCTGGTATTATAGGTGTGAGCCACTGTGCCCGGCCAAATTTCTAATGGTAAAAGTTTTTTTTTCTATTAGCTCGGGAAATATACTTTTATAAAAGTCATTGAACTTGACCTTCTTTGGATTTTTTTTTTTT
>NW_007247763.1:322895-325322 GCF_000164805.1 Carlito syrichta | reverse complement strand
TTTTTTTTTTTTTTTTTGAGTTGGAGTCTCACTCTGTCGCCCAGAGTGGAGTGCAGTGGCCGCTCCCGGCCACCACAGCCTCGACCTGCTGGGCTCCGGCGATCCTTCCACCTCAGCCTTCCGAGTAGCCAGAATTTCAGGCGCGCGCTACCACGCCCGGCTGATTTTTTGATTTATTGTAGAAATGAGGTCTCACTGCCCAGGCGGGTCTCGAACCCGCAGGCTCAGGCAATCCACTCACCTCAGCCTCCCAAAGGCGCGAGATTACAGGTTGAGCCACCGAGCCCGGCTCTTCTTTGGATTTTAACAGAATAAAAGTTCTCTTGTCTCTCAGTTTACGTGCCCACTTTTGTGAATTCCGAAGTTGATGGGCAAGTTGATATTCAACTCTGAGCAAAGGAAAAAAGACATAGGTAATGTAGAGTCTCAGAAAACAATACTCCGACATGAAGGCCTCAGAGGCAGCTCTCTCTTTCTCCTACCCTCCTGTCTCTGACATCTCATTCTCTCCTAAAACTAGCCATAGAAACTCTAATCCTTCTTCCCTAAAATAGGGCAGAGAAACCAGAACCCATTTTCCCCAAAGTCAGTCATAAAATCTAAAAATATTACTCTAGCTTTCCCCCTGTCTTTCAGTGAAAAAGCTGCCCATAAGGAAATTATCTGACCTACTTTGATTGTAGGGCATAAGACCCCTATTCCAAAGAGAGTCCTCACATTCAGAAGGAAGGAATACATGCTCAGGGAGGCAAAATAATAATAATAATAATAATAATAATAATAATAATAATCTAGACAGATGAGCCTTGCTGGATTTCCCCACTCAATCTATTAGCATGAGATCATACCTTTTTGTCAAATCATATTTCTACATAGCTGTGCATACTTTGTTGAATCTAAGAATAAGAATGGTCACCCCTGTATCTTTGGGCTTCTATTCTGAAAGCTCCTGTATCATGCAAATCTATGCTCAAATAAATGTGCATGCATTTTCTCCTAGCAATCTGCCTTTTGTCAGTGATTTTCAGCAAACCTTCAGAGGGTGAAGGGGAGGTTTTCCCTTGACCCTTATAGAGTACAACTTATAGACAATTGCCAAGGTAATATATTATTACTTTCTTTGTTGTGCATTTCAGCCAGATTACATAACCTTTTCAGGTATGTCTTCAGCAGCAGTAACGTAATTAAATAACATGCTAAGTACACAAGGATACTTGGCTTTTCACTTAGTGTGGTTTGAAGTGGGCTTTGTTGCTTTCTATCTTTCCTCTTGGTGGATAGAATGGGAGGACAAGGAGAGAGAGGGGCAGGGGGTGACAAGAATGTCCCTATAGGGTTGATTGGAGCAAGGCCCCGGTGTGCTCCTTATTCCTGTCCCCAGCCCAACACCGTGCCCATATAGCAAAAGGAGTTCTGTAGGGATGAAAGAAGCTCTTTATACTGCCTTGAAAATGACAAGATAATTGTGTATCTCTCAGCTACCATTGTCTGTATTCACATGCCCAAAGCCTTGCCTAATTTCCACTCCTTATCCAACCCCAACCCCTCCTCACACTGCACTCATTCACTCTTGATACTATTTCCTTGTGAACCAACCATTGTAGAGGCTGTCACCTGGTTTCCAACATTTCTCACCTTTAAAACAGGTTAAAAAAATATTACACTGAAGAAGAAACAATTGTCAAGCAGCAAGTAAATATTTGTTGAGAGCCTGCTATGAGCCCACACCTTTACCCCATGCCCAGTAAACCAAATACAGGAAGTGCCCTCCTAAGTGGGAGATTTTAAACCTGCCCTTTGCCAACAATGAGGGATTCTCTTATCTGTACAGTCACCTCAGTTCTGAAATTTTGTCCCTCTCTCCAAGATACAACAAACCCGAATTTTGTCTCCACCTTAAAGAGTAAAATTGCTGAACTTGAAAGTTCAAAGATCTGCACTTGAGTTCTGGCCCAGTTCCCCAATAACCACCTCTCTAGGTAAGTCACTTTTGGTTATGATTAATCTCTCCCATTATGATTCATATTAGCTCCACTTCTGATGATCATTTTTGTCCAACGTTTTCAAATTCTGGATTAGATACTGTTAATATCACAAAATCAGAACGTTTAGGGGTGAAATTATAGATAATTGTTCCTGAAAATGTATGTTAGAGACTTTCAAAAAAAGAATTGATATTCTTAAACAGTATGATTTCAATTATTGGCTGGACTCAGTGGCTTAGCCTGTAATCCCACACTTTGGGAGGCCGAGGTGAGTGAATTGCCTGAGCCCGTGGGTTCGAGACCCGCCTGGGCAACTGGGCGAAACCTCATCTCTACAATAAATCAAATAAAATTAGCCGGGTGTGGTAGGATGCGCCTGTATTTCCAGCTACTTGGAAGGCTGAGGCGGAAGGATCGCCGGAGCCCAGCAGGTCAAGGTTGC
>NW_007247763.1:304473-322659 GCF_000164805.1 Carlito syrichta | reverse complement strand
ACCTAACCCTTAACTGTACCCCACAAAACCATAATAAAAAATACTGATTAATGAAAAAAAAAAAAGAAGAAGCGATTCTCTATTATCTTCAAACTAATTTTTACTCTTAAATTTTGAACAGGGTTTCTATTTCAAAACAAATTGTGTCCTCCTTTCTTTTTCTACCTAAACCACCAGAGTAAATTTATGTATATCTGTGTTTATATCACACATACATGCCTCAAATAAGTGTTAAATAACACTTATTTCCAAATCAAATAAGTGTTGCTAACCCAAACTTTTTGTCAATACAGAGTGATAAGGCGAGATGTGTTACAGCGGGGGATCTGGGAGGTAGCAGGATGTTTCTAGCAGTTGTGCCAAAGACTGAGTACTTGGTCTCCATGAGAAGATGACCCCTCTCTGTTGGCAAGGACAGTAGTTGTACAAATGGATGAAGGACTCTGCAAAAGGGCAACAGCAATAACACAGAAACCCCAAACCCTGTGGGCAGCAAACACATCTCAAAATAAAACAGAAGGGGAAAGAGATAAAGGAATTAAGCAATTAGGAGTTCTATTGTTCTACACGGTCAACTCAGGAACAAAACTAACATAACAGGTTTTTCTTCAAGCTACACTAAACTGAAGTCCTTCAGGGTGAGATTATAAAGCCATATTCATCCTCTCCAGATAAATAACTATCATTCCAAGCCATCTGATTTACATTGGGACCATCCCTGTGTAATCCCAAAAGTAATCTTTGCCCTCAGGTCCTGTGGTAGGCAAAAATAGTGGCCCTAGCCGGGCTTGGTGGCTCAGCCTGTAATCCCGTGCTTTGGGAGGCTGAGGTGAGTGGATTGCCTGAGCCTGCGGGTTCGAGACCCGCCTGGGCAACTTGGTGAGACCTCGTCTCTACAATAAATAAAAAATGAGCCGGGTGTGGTAGCGCACGCCTGTAGTTCCAGCTCCTTGGAAGGCTGAAGCGGAAGGATCGCCGGAGCCCAGCAGGTCGAGGCTGCGGTGGCCGGGAGCGGCCACTGCACTCCAGTCTGAGCGACAGAGTGAGACTCCAACTCAAAAAAAAAAGAAAAATAGTGGCCCCCTCTAAAATGCCCATGTTCCAATCCCTGGAAGCTGTGAATATGAATCCTTAAATGACAACAGAGAATTAAGGCTGCAAATTGAATTAAGGTTGCTAATTAGATGACCTTATAATAGAAAAATTATCCCAGATTTTCTGGTGAGCCCAATGTAATTAAAAGGGTTCTTAGTTAGATAAGTAGTAGGCAAATATTTTTTCCCATTCTGTGAACAGTCTTCCTGCTCTCTTGATGGTTTCTTTTGCTTTGTAGAAGCTTTTCAGTTTGATAAGGTCCCACTTATCTATCTTATCTCTTATGGTATGGGCTTTTGGGATTTTGATCAGGAACTGGTTGCCTATTCCAATTTCTGTAAGGGTGCATTTTCTAAGATTCTTAAAGTTTGAGGTTTGACAATTCGGTCTTTGATCCATTTGGAGTTGATTTTTGTGTATGGTGATAGGTAGGGATCCTGTTTCATTCTTCTGCACGTGGTCAGCTAGTGTTCCCAGAATCATTTACTGAATAGCATCTTTTCTCCCCAGTGGTGGTTGATGGAGGCTTTAGTGAAAATAAGTTGGTTGAGAAATGAGTTTTTGCTTCCAGAATCTCTATCCTGTTCCATTGGTCTATATGCCTGTTCTTGTTCCAGTACCACACTGTTTTAATTATTGTGGCCTTATAATAAAGTTTAAAGTCTGAAAGTGTGATACATCCTGCTTTGTTTCTTTTGCTGAGGATTGTTTTGGCTATTTGTGTTTGTTTACATTTCCATATGAATTTCTGTATTGTAGTTTCCAGGTCTGAGAAGAATGCTGTTGGTAATTTAATGGGAATAGTGTTGAATCTGTAGATTGCCTTTGGTAAAATGGACTACATATCTGACAAAGTCCCCATATCCAGGACCTACAAGGAACTCAAACATGCCGAAAGGGAAAAAAAAACAAGCAACCCCATTAAAAAGTGGACAAAAGACATGAATAGACACTTCTCAAAAGAAGATATGCAAAAGGCCAACAGACACAAGAAAAAATGCTCTGCCTCACTAATCATCAGAAAAATGCAAATCAAAACCATATTGATATACCAACTAACCCCAGTAAGAATGGCCATAATTAATAAAACAAAAAACACCAGATGCTGGTGAGGATGCGGAGAAAAGGAAATGCTTCTACACTGTTGGTGGGAATGCAAACTAGTTCAACCTCTATGGAAAACAGTGTGGCAATTCCTAAAAGAACTAGAAATTGATCTTTCATACAATCCAGAAATCCCCTTCTGGGAATAGACCCAGAGGAACTTAAATCACTCTACAAAAAAGATACCTGCACACACATGTTTATTGCAGCACTATTTACAATAATAAAAACTGACAAGCCAAAACCAAAGAAACCATTCAGAGAGCAGGAAGACAACCCACAGACTGGGAGAAAATGTTTGCCAACTGTATGTCTGACAAAGGCCTAACATCTAGGATCTATAAGGAACTCAAACGTGCTGAAAAGAAAAAACAAACAGCCTCATTACAAAGTAGGCAAAAGATATGAATAGATACTTCTCAAAAGAAGACATACAAGCAGCCAACAGAGGCATGAAAAACTGCTCAGCCTCACTCCTCATCAAAGAAATGCGAATTAAAACCACATTAAACTGCCGGGCTCAGTGGCTCAGCCTGTAATCCCAGCACTTTGGGAGGCTGAGGTGAGTGAATTGCCTGAGTCCGCGGGTTCGAGACCTGCCTGGGCAACTTAGTGAGACCTCATCTCTACAATAAATCAAAAAAATTAGCCGTGCGTGGTAGCGCGCGCCTGTAGTTCCGGCTACTTGGAAGGCTGAGGCGGAAGGATCGCTGGAACCCAGCAGGTCGAGGCAGCAGTGGCCGCGAGCAGCCACTGCACTCCAGTCTGGTCCACAGAGTGAGACTCCGACTCAAAAACAAAACAAAACAAAAAAAACACACTGAGATACCATCTAACTCCAGTCAGGATGGCCATCATCAATAACTTAAAAAACAACAGCTGCTGGAGAGGGTGCAGCGAAAAGGGAACACTTCTACACTGTAGGTAAGAGTGTAAACTAATACAACCTCTGTGGAAAACAGTTCGGTGATTCCTAAAAGATCTAAAAATCGACCTTCCATACGACCTCACAATCCCCCTACTGGGAATATACCCAGAGGAACTCAAATCACTCTATGAAAAAGATACCTGGCCTGGCTAGCTGGCTCAGCCTGTAATCTCAGCACTTTGGGAGGCTGAGGTGAATGGATCGCCTGAGCCCGTGGGTTCTAGACCCGCCTGGGCAACTTGGTAAGACCTCGTTTCTACAAGAAGTCAAAAAGTAGCCGGACGTGGTAGGGCGCACCTATAGTTCCAGTTACTTGGAAGGCTGAGGCAGAAGGATTGCTGGAGCCCAGCAGATTGAGGCTGTGGTGGCCGGCAGCATGCCACTGCACTCCAGTCTGGACAACAGAGTGAGACTCCAACTCAAAAAGAAAAGAAAAAGATACCTGCACATGTATGTTTATTGTAGCATTGTTCACAATAGCAAGAACATGGAACCAACCATGCTGCCCATTGAAAGAGGATTGGATTTTAAAAATGTGGTACATATACATGATGAAATATTATGCAGCCATAAAAAATAACAAAATTATGAACTTCACAGCAACCTGGATGGACTTAGAATCTATAATACTGAGTGACCTATCACAGAAACAAAGAACTGAGTATCACATGTTCTCACTTATAAGCAGACCTTGAACAATTATCGTAATACTATAAGAAAAGGATTGACAGCTGGGCTTGGTGGCTCAGCCTGTAATCACGCGCCTTGGGAGGCTGAGGTGAGTGGATTGCCCAGGCCCGCGGGTTCGAGACCCACCTGGGCAACTTGGCGAGACCTCATCTCTATAATAAATCAAAAATTAGCCAGACGTGGTAGCGCGCCTGTAGTTCCAGCTACTCGGAAGGCTGAGACGGAAGGATCACCGGAGCCCAGCAGGTCGAGGCTGCGGTGGCTGGGAGCGGCCACTGCACTCCAGTCTGGGCAACAGAGTGAGACTCCAACTCAAAAAAAGAAAAGAAAAGAAAAGAAAAGGTTTGGTAATAGTGGGAATCTGCCAGGGAGTGGGGGGCACACCTCGTCAACAAGGGTCCATACATAATGAACATTTGTATACCTAACCCCAAATTGTACCCCACATCTTTAAAATAAATTTTTTTTTTTAAAAAAAGGGTCCTTAAAAGTGGAAAACGAGAGTGTCAAAAATCACATGATGTGAAAAAGGCTGGTCCACTACTGACTTTGAAGAAGGCCTGAACAACAACAACAAAAGAACACAAAACAGCATCTGAAGCTGAAAAAGGAAAGACAGTTAATTTGCCCTTAGGGCCTCCAGGAAGGAAGGCAGCCCTGGCAACACCTTGATTTTAACCCAGTAATATCTATTTTGGACTTTTGAACTCAGAACTGTAGGATAATAAAAGTGTGTTGTGTTAAGGGTACCTGCATAATTAACGTTTGTATATCTAACCCTGAATTGTACTCCACATCTTTAAAATAAAATTTAAAAATTTTTAATCTTAAAAAATAAGTGTGTTAAGTCACAGAACACTAAACAGGCCCCATATGACCTTTGGGTGATATTTTTATTATTATTTTTTTATTTTTTGAGTTGGGGTGTCTCACTCTGTCACCCAGGCTGGAATGTAGTGGCATGCTCACAGTTCACGATAGCCTCCACCTCCTGGGCTCAGGTGAGCCTCCCTCCTCAGCCTCCCCAGTAGCTGAATCTACAGGTGCACACCATGCCTGGATAAAGGCTTTATTTTGCCTTTTTGTTTTTTGTAGAGATGATTTCTTGCTATGTTGCCTAGGCTGATCTCGCACTCCTGGGCTCAAGCTATCCTCCTGCTTCAGTCTCCCAAAGTGCTAGGATTACAGGTGTGAGCCACCATGCTCAGCCTGGGTAATATTTATTATTATTACTTTTTTTTTACTTAATTAGATTTCTATAACTTGCTGTTATGCATATAAAAGAAAAGTGTTTTTCTATTCTTCCTTACATATCCCACTCAACTGAGGTTATAAATGTAATAATTATCTTTCTCCCGTTTTTTTAAGGAAAACTTTTCTTTCTTTCTTCTTTTTCTTTCTCCTTTTTTTTTTTTTTTTTGAGTTGGAGTCTCACTGTGTCGCCCAGACTGGAGTGCAGTGGCCGCTCGCGGCCACGGCAGCCTCAACCTGCTGGGCTCCGGCGATCCTTCCGCCTCAGCCTTCCGAGTAGCTGGAACTACAGGCGCGTGCTACCACGCCCAGCTAATTTTTGGACTTATTGTAGAGATGAGGTCTCGCCAAGTTGCCCAGGCGGGTCTCGAACCTCCAGGCTCAGGCAATCCACTCACCTTAGCCTCCCAAAGGCGCGGGATTACAGACTGAGCCACCGAACCCGGCTAACTGTTGTTTCTAAACTTACTTTTTTACTAAAAATGTCATGAGCATTTTTCCAGGTTAAAATGTTTATTATTTTTAGCAGAAAACTATAAAGAAGAAAATATACAGAGAAACATAAAATTGAAACCAGAAATAAAGGAGGGAAAAAATGGGCCCATGACTCCACAACCTGTATTAACTCTGTTGACAATTTTTAAATATGAGTTATACAGGTAATTGGGCAGAAAATCCATAATGTACAGATTGGCACAAGATGTTAAGTGAAAACTTTCCTCCTTCTCCTCCTCCACATCCTTCTCCCTAAAGACAAATACTGTTCAAAGTTACTTGTGCTTTCTTCTAGAATTCATACACACACATGTGCACACACGCGCGCACACACACACACACACACACACACACACACACATACACACACAGAGAGAGATGTGTTATAGTTTGAATGTTTGTCCCCTTAAAACTCATGGGAAAATTGTATTGTCATTTTAACAGTCTTAAGAGATGGGAACTTTAAGAGATGATTAGGCCATGAGGGCTCCACATTCATGGATGGGATTGATGTCATTATTTTTATTTTGAGTTGGGGTCTTGCTCTGTTGTCCAGGCTGGAGTGAAGTGGTACAATCATGACTCACCACAGTCTCGAACTCTTGGGTTCAGGTTATCCTCCCTCCTCAACCTCCCCAGTAGCTTGGACTACAAGCGCATTCCACCATGCCCAGCTAGGTTTTTTATTTTTTTATTTTTATTTTTTATTTTTGTAGAAACGAGTTGGTCTCAAACTACTGGGCTCAAAAAATCCTCCCACCATGTCCTCACAAAGCGCTGAGCCACTGCATCTGGCTGGTACCATTATTAAAAGTTGAGTTTAGCCCCCTTTCACTCTCTCTTGCACTAGCACCTTCCACCATATGATGATGCAGCATAAAGACGCCTGCCAAATGCCAGCACCTTGACATTGAACTTCTCAGCTTCCAGAACTGTGAGGCAATAAACTCTATTCATTATAAATTACCCAGTCTCAGGTATTCTGTTATAGCAGTACAAAATGGCCTAAGACAACATGTATATATGAACACATACGAAAGGGTTTATTCATGATGTACCTTGCTTTTTTTCTCTTAATAATTCATCTAATAGACCTTTCCCAATTTGACATACACAATTTCTCCCTTATTGTTAGTGGTTGTGTACTAGTCTGCCCAAAGAATATTTCATAATTTTTTAGCCAGTCTGCAATTAATCAATGCCTTAGTCATTCCTTTTTTTCCTCTATACAATAATGTTGTAATTAACATCCTTTTGAACACACCTTCAAAAACTTTTGCAAATATAGCTCTAAGGTAAATTCTTAGCAGTGAGATTTCTGGATGAAAGGTACAGTACCTTTCATCCAGAAATGACTGTCAATTGGCACTCCCTTCAATAGATTATGGGAATGCCTATTTCCTCACACTCTCACCATCGCCAGATGTCATAATACATGTTTTAATCCACTGCTAATCTTATAGGTGATGCATAGCATTTTATTATTTAAATTTTCATTTCCTAAGTTATAAACAAGATTGAGGTAATATTCTCGAAACTGAGTTATGATAGGTCACATGTTTATTTTTAGGAATGACAAATCTGTTTATAAGAAAATAAGTAGACTGGGCATGGTGGTTCGGCCTGTAATCCCAGCACTTTGGGAGACTGAGGCGAGACGATTGCCTGAGCCCAGGGGTTCGAGACCAGCCTCGGCAACTTGGTGAAACCTCGTTTCTACAATAAATCACAAAAACTAGCCCAGCGTGGTGATGTGCATCTGTAGTTCCAGCTACTTGGAAGGCTGAGGCAGAAAGATTGCCTAAGCCCAGCAGGTGGAGGCTGCAGTGGCCGTGAACGTGCCACCGCATTCCAGCCTGGACGACAAGAGTGAGACTCAACTCGAAAGAAAAAGAAAAGAAAAGAAAAGAAGTAGCCAGCGTATTGGCTCATACCTGTAATGCCAGCACTTTAGGAGGTGGAGGTGAGAAGACTGCCTGAGTCCAAGGGTTTGAGACCAGCCTGGGCAACTTAGCAAGACCTCCTCTTTATAATAAATCAAAAAAAAAAAAAATAGGCTGGATTCGGTGGCTCAGACTGTAATCCCAGCACTTTGGGAGGTCGAGGCGAGTGGATTGCCTGAGCCCGCGGGTTCAAGACCCACCTGGGCAATTTGGCAAGACCTTGTCTCTACAATAAATCAAAAATGTGCTTATAGTTCCAGCTACTTGGAAGGCTGAGGTGGAAGGATCACCGGAGCCCAGCAGGGCGAGGCTGCAGTTGCCATGAGCATACCACTGCACTCTAGCTTGGGCAACAGAGTGAGACTCCAACACCCCCCAAAAAAATTAGCTCAGTGTGGTGACGACACATGCCTGAGGTTCCAGCTACTTGGAAGGCTGAGGCAGAAGGATCCCCTGAGCCCAGCAGGTGGAGGCTGCGGTGGCTGTGAGTGTGTTACTGCACTCTAGCTTGAGTGAGATTCCTGCTAAAAAAAGAAAAAAGAAAGAAAAGAAAAGAAGTAATACTTGCATATAATCTGCAACTGACAAGTTGTGTGACTTCCAGCACTCCTTTAATCGCTCTGGACCACTATTCCTTCATTCTGAAAACCAGAAGGTTGGGCTAGATAATCTCTTTACCACATTGTCTTCCTAAAGAAGAGCACATATATTTCTTCTTGTGTTCAAAGTTATTATATCTACTGCTATAGTTTCTGAATCTTCTTTTATCAGTTACAGATAACTATCATTAGATTAGTATCTACATAGTTAAAGTTCTAATTATCTCTTTCATATCTTTGTATTTTATTTTATTTTTGAGAAAGCAGGATATATTGAGAGGACAGAAAAGCTCCCACAGTGGGAGGGGACCTGAGGGGTTGCCCAAGTATCTCTTTCATTTCTAAAGCATGAATGGATCCAGAATTTATTTTCACCATATAATCACTGAATTTTTTTGTTGTCGATACAACATTTTCCCATCTATTCTCTCATTTGAGCCTCCCAACAACCCTGGAGACAAATTAAGCTCCAGGCATGTGACTTCAGAAATGAAGATATGTAAAAAGTTAGCCCAAGTTAACTGCTGAAAATGAGTCTCAAGTCCCAACCTAGAACGTTTTCCACCTCCTTTCCTGGATTTCATAAGAAAACATTGACATGTAAAGTTTTTTTTTTTTTAAGTATTCCTCACTATCATTTTCTTCTGAGCAATAAAAATTCATGGTGTCACATGTACAGTAAAAAACACAAAAATCCTAAAATGACACCATGTATATAAAAATCCTCCACAAAATGTTACTGAAAATAGTTACCAAATTTTTTTTATTATTTATTTATTTATTTTTCAGTTGGAGTCTCACTCTGTCACCCAGACTGGAGCGCAGTGGCCACTCCCGGTCACCGCAGCCTTGACCTGCTAGGGCTCCGGCGATCCTTCTGCCTCAGCCTTCCAAGTAGCTGGAACTACAGGCGTGCGCTACCACGCCCGGCTATTTTTTTTATTTTATTGTAGAGATGAGGTCTCGCCAAGTTGCCCAGGTGGGTCTCGAACCCGTGGGCTCAGGCAATCCACTCACCTCAGCCTCCCAAAAGCACAGGATTACAGCCTGAGCCACCGAGCCTGGCTCAAATTTTTTTTTAAACAGAGACATGGTCATGCTTTGTTGCCCAGTATAATCTTGACATCCTGCACTCAAGTGATGCTCCCACCCCAGCTTCCCAAATAGCTGGGAATATAGGGCGCACTACTGTACCCAGCTACTTAATCTATTTTTTAAATGTAGAAATAAAGAGTTTGTTATCTCTTCATTTCAAATTATAAATCTATCATTCAAGGCTGCTCATAAGAGGGAGCAATTTGCATTTAATTTAAGGATACGATATTCTCACTTGATAATTGCAATTTCCACTTCTTACTGAGGGTGGCAGTGCTGGTCTCTATAGAGACCAAAATTTTTAGAGTTACAACAGTCTTATTATTTGCTAGATTTTGCAAAACCCTTATTACTGTTTTTAAATGTTTTATACAGTATGTGTATATTTTTAAAATGGAAATGGCCAGGTGTAGTGGCTCACATCTGTAATCACAGAACTTTGGGAGGCGGAGGCAAGAGAATTGCCTGAGCTCAGGGGTTCGAGATCAGCCTGGGCAACTTGGCAAGACCTCGTCTCTACAATAAAAAATCAACAAAGCCGGGCTCAGTGGCTCAGCCTGTAATCTCGCGCCTTTGGGAGGCTGAGGTGAGTGGACTGCCTGAGCCCGCGGGTTCGAGACCCGCTTGGGCAGTGAGACCTCATCTCTACAATAAATAAAAAAAAAAAAAATCAGCCGGGTGTCGTAGCGCATGCCTGTAATTCCGGCTACTCGGAAGACTGAGGTGGAAGGATCGCCGGAGCCCAGCAGGTCGAGGCTGCGGTGGCCGGGAGCAGCCACTGCACTCCAGTCTGGGCGACAGAGTGAAACTCCAACTCAAAAAAAAAAAAAATCAGCAAAAAAAAATTAGCCAGGCATGGTGGCGCGCACCTGTAGTTCCAGCTACTTGGAAGGCTGAGGCAGAAGGGTTGCCTGAGCCCAGCATATTGAGGCTGCTGTGGCCATGAGTGTGCCACTGTACTCCAGCTTGGGTGTCAGAGTGAGACTTCAATTTAAAAAAAAAAAGTAGAAATGAAGTGACACTTTGTGTTAGAATGTGATATTACCCTATTGCTTTTCTGGTTTTTTTAAGGCACGTCATTGGTGTTAGAATTTCAGCCAGGTGACTTGTGCAATTCCAAGCTAATTCTTTATACTTACTTGCCATATTATAAAATTCTTGTTGGCTACCATCACTGCATCCACATTAGTTTTTTAAGTAGGTTAGAGGCCGTTCTGCACCCCCCCCACACACAAACCCTTTATTACCAATGTGAATGACCTTGTCAACCATTTGAAACAGAGAAGAGTTCATGGGAAGGGATTGAGCTACTCTGGTCTAACTACTAAACATTGGATTATGTATACTTTATTAAGTAGAATTAGCCCTTGGGCAAAAATTGTAAAGGTCATGTCATTTTCCCTCCAGCTCCTAACTTTTCTCCTGTAGCCACTGTTTGACCTTTTGCCCATTTCTCTCCTATCAAGGAAAACCAGATCTGAGAGGCAGAATGTAGAGGAAAGAGCACGGCCTTGGCATCAGATAACCTGTGTCGTTATCCTTACTCTGCCACTCTGAATTTGATTTACTCCAGATTAATCATTTAAACCCTGAGCGTTTGTGTCTTCATTTATAAATTGGAGTTAATGATGGTTAATTGAAGGCTGCCAGAAGATATAGAAAGTAGGATAAGTATCTATATAATGTCTACATTTAGGTTATTAATTTACCAAGATCCTAACCTGATACTTAATGTATTGCTCCTTACAGCAATTTGTACATAATCTCAGGGCCTTTGTACATGCTGCATGACTTCTGCCCTTTAACCTCAGGATTCTGGCTCTAGAAGACTGGTTAAAGTTCCCTTCTTAGAGACGCCCACAGCATGTATGGTTACTTCTGTTGGTCTTTACCAAATGTTACAGTTCCTATTTGCCTGAATACACCTCCCTCTAGAGCAACTGGAGTCTTTAAGAGCAGAAATTTTAAGGATGTGTTTTAATAGATCCAGGTAAAATATCAGATGCTCAGTAGATCACTAATGCAAAAGGAAGGTGGGGGTAAAATAATGGATAAAACAAGTTCATGTAAAATGATAATACAAGGCAGACTATGAGATGTGCTGTGGGAATTAAAGTAGGAACAGGTTGTATTTGCTTCTGGAATCTACTTCACAGAAGTGAAATTGTAGGTAAGCCTCGAAGAATGAGAATAGTATGACATGCAGCAATTGGAAAAGCAGCATCCCAGACGGAGGGAACAGCAATCAAAGGCACAGAAGAGCAGGATGTCTTTGAGAAATGGAAAGTACCCTCATGGGCAGTAAGTGGAACACAGATGAGGAAGTGGTGGGAGATGAGGCTGGACAGGTCAACAGGATCTTCCTTTGAATTCAGAGACGAGGGAAGTTTAAAGAGTTCACACTGCTGCTTGACCTATGCTGACTCCTTCCCTTAAGTGCTCAGAAAGAGCACCTCCCCTATTTCTCCTAACACTTCCAGTCAGGCTATGGCCTCCTTTCCTCCATTAGTAACTAACTTGCATCAAGAGCCTATTTTGGATTTACTTTTATTGCCTCTTCCTCCTACCATCAGTCTACATTTACTAAGTCTCCTGACTTTGTGCCCCTGATTTCTGTTCCTTAAATAACCAAGATTAACCATATAGGCATGGGCCTGATCAGAATTTTATTTTTTAAAAATAGTGACCAGGCACGGTGGCTCATGCCTATAATCCCAGCACTTTGGGAGGTCAAGGTGAGAGGATTGCCTGAGTACACAGTTCGAGATCAGTCTGGGAAGCCTGGCGAGATCTCATCTGTACAATAAATCAAAAATTAACCAGGTGTGATGGTGCATGCCTGTAGTTCCAGCTACTTGGAAGACTGAGGCAGAAGGATCGCCTGAGCCCAGCAAGTCAGGGCTGTGATGGCCTGAGCGTTCCACTGCACTCCAGCCTGAGCAACAGAGTGAGACTCCAATTTAAAAAAATAGTTATAGCCAAGCTCGGTGGCTCAGCCTGTAATCCCGCGCCTTTGGGAGGCTGAGGTGAGTGGATTGCCTGAGCCCGCGGGTTTGAGACCCGCCTGGGCAGTGAGACCTCATCTCTACAATAATCAAAAAAATCAGCCGGGCGTGGTAGCGCATGCCTGTAATTCTGGCTACTCGGAAGGCTGAGGCGGAAGGATTGCCGGAGCCCTAGCAGGTCAAGGCTGCGGTGTCCAGGAGCGGCCACTGCACTCCAGTCTGGGTGACAGAGTGAGACTCCCAACTCAAAAAAAAAAAAAAAAAAGTTATATGATTTTTCACATGATTCACACATGACAAATTAAAGGAACAGATAAGGTGGAACACAATGAGTTACCAATGGAGTCATTTAGACAATAGTACGTGGTGCAAGCTGGGCAAGGTGGCTCATGCCTGTAATCCCAGCAGTTTGGGAGGCTGAGGTGAAAGGATTGCCTGAGCCCAGCACGTTGAGGCTATGGTGGCTATAAGCATGCCTCTGCACTCCAGCCTGAGCGGCAGAGTGAGACTCCGACCCCCCAAAAAAGACAATAGTATGTGGTGGGATGGGGGACAGCAAGTTCACAAGACAGAAGAGCACTTTAGCTAGCAGGTCTGTCCTTTTCTTCTGGAAGACCTTGAAGACTTTCAATAACCATGCATCTCTAGCCCTAGTGAAGCCTGACCAAGTCAGACCTTCTGAAGCTCAAAGTAGTCTTCCCTTTTTATTTTTGGGCCAGTGCTTGCTGTCACGTTGACACCCTGCCTATGACCTCTACTACACTGACCCAATATAAGACTGCATAGCTAAGCTACTTTTCTGATGTACACAGCAGTTTTCTCACTCCAAGGAGTACATCTCTGCCCTGAATAACCTGGCAGGCCAGCTCTCCGCTGTGAGCCACATCATGGCCTAGAGACTTCAGCTGTGCCACTGTATTAGAACTTCTAGAATAATGATACTGATCCAGAGCAGGCCCATATCCACTGTGTCTCTTTAAACTCTGTCATTTTGACTGCTGACCATCTTAAAAGCCTTTTGTGGCCGAGTACGGTGGCTCAAGCCTGTAATCCCAGCACATTGCAGGGTTGGGGCGAGAAGATTGTCTGAGTCCGCGGGTTCAAGATCAGCCTGGGCAACATGGTGAGACCTCGTCTCTACAATAAATCAAAAATTAGCCGGGAACATTAGTGCACACCTGTAGTTCTGGCTACTTGGAAAGCTGAGGTGGAAGGATTGCCGGAGCCCAGTAGGTCAATGCTGAGGTGGCCATGAGCATGCCACTGCTTTCCAACCTGGCCGATAGAGTGAGATTTCAATTTTAAAAAAAGTCACTTGTATAGGCAAATTTGTTCCTCTAACCCCTTGACTCATGTCTTCTCCTCCTTAGCATTAGTTACCACCACAATCTCTCTGCTGGTCTAAAGATCAGCACTCAAGGGGCAGGTGTAGTGGTTGCATTACTGGTCCTAATTCTTCAGCCCTACCTTCCTACAGACACTTGCCATGGTCTCACCATGGGTAGAGTGTGCCTCCCTCCCACTTGACTTTGGGTTTGGACATGGAACTTGCTTTGGAGAATGATATCTGAATGGATATGTGAGTGTGGCCATTTCTAGCCTAGGTCTTAATAAACCTGTATGATTCCACTTGTTCTCTTACACTTTTGCCATCACCATAAGAAGAACATGCTCAAGAACAAGTTACTCACAAGTTCAAAGAAGAAGAGAGCACATAAAGAGCAGAAATACCCTACCCAATACACAACGCGTGCTGAGAAAAAGATCACCCTAGCTACCACAGCCTAAAACAGTGACACCCAGCTGAGTCTAGTCAAGTTCAGCAGAACTCCAATCAATCAGCAGATGCACAAGATCTTCTTGCCCATCCCATCCGTCCCAGCATATGACAGGGATGATCACTTGACTACAGGCAGTAGGTAAATGAGTTGAGCCAGTTAGATCTTCTTTTTGAGGGTTTGTATCTGGAAACAAATTGTAATCAATAAGGGATAGAGTTTTCTAGACTTGGAGACCAAGGTGCTATATGAAACCCTGTGCAACTGATGAATAAACAGAGAAAGCTAGCCTTCAGAGTAAAGTAGGAAAACAGGACATATATTGAGTTTCATAAAAGAGTCCCAGAGAGAGAGCTGGGGACAATGGCTCATACCTGTGATCCTGTCACTTTGGGAGGCTGAGGTGGGAGAATCGCTTGAGGTTAGGAGTTTGAGACCAGCCTGGGCAACATAGCAAGACCCTTTCTCTAAAAAATAAAATGAAACATAAAATTAACTGAACATGATGGCACATACCTGTAATTTCAGCTGCTCAGGAGGCTGAGGCAAAAGGCTCACTTGAATCCATGAGTTCAAGGTTACAGTGAACTGTGGTTGCACCACTGTACTCCAACCTGGATGACAAAGTGAGACCCTGTCTCTTAAAAACAAACAAACTACAAGCCGGGCTCGGTGGCTCAGCCTGTAATCCCGCGCCTTTGGGAGGCTGAGGTGAGCGGATTGCCTGAGCCCACGGGTTCGAGACCCGCCTGGGCAGCGAGACCTCATCTCTACAATAAATCAAAAAATCAGCCGGGCGTGGTAGCACATGCCTGTAATTCCGGCTACTTGGAAGGCTGAGGCGGAAGGATCGCCAGAGCCCAGCAGGTCGAGGCTGCGGTGACTGGGAGCGGCCACTGCACTCCAGTCTGGGCAACAGAGTAAGACTCCAACTCAAAAAACAAACAAACAAACAAAAAAGACCGGGCACAGTGGTTCATGCCTGTAATCCCAGCACAAGGGTGAGGAGAGATGATCGCCTGATCCCAGGGATTCGAGACCAGCCTGGGCAACTTGGCAAGACTTTGTCTCTACAATAAATAAAAAATTATCTGGACATGGAGGTTTGCACTTGCAATTCCAGCTACTTGGAAGGTTGAGGCAGAAGGACCACCTGAGCCCAGCAGGTCGAGACTGTGGTGGCCATGAGCATGCCACTGCACTCCGGCCTGAGCAGAGTAAGACTCAAAAAAAAAAACAAAAAAAAAAGTGCCAGGGAGAGAAAAAAACAGATGAGGCAGATGAGGAGAGTAAACTCAGTTCTCACAGACTTCCCAAACATGAAGCCTGGTTGAGTTGCAGGTCTTGTTTCTAAAAAGCTATCTGTTTTGTTGTCATCAGAACTGTTTCTTGCCGGGCAGGGCGGCTCAAACCTGTAATCCCAGCACTTTGGGAGGAGGAGGTGAGAGGATTGCCTGAGCCCACGGGTTCAAGAACAACCTGGGCAACTTGGCGAGACCTCATCTCTACAATAAATTAAAAAATTAGCGGGCATGGTGGCACATGCCTTGGTTTCAGCTGCTTGGAAGGCTGAGGCAGAAGGATCGCCTGAGCCCAGTAGGTCAAGGCTGCAGTGGCCGTAAGTGTGCTATTGCACTCCAGCCTGAGTGACAGAGTAAGACTACAACTCAACAAAAAAACTGTTTCTTATCTCCCACTTAGCACATGCATGAGCACATACACACACACACACACACACACACACACACACACACACGTGTGCTCGCGCGCGCGCACACACACACAGAGATTGGTTTTTAGCTAACTTAAATGGATTTTGTTTCTTGCAACTGAAGAAATGACTAAGATACTTTTCATAATGGAAAAAAAGGAAAGATGGGCAACTAGGTGTATAATTGGTATTCTCTCACATGGAATGTGTATCACTTAGTTTTTGTGAGATAACAAACCATTTTGAAATTTAGGGGCTTAGAACAACTAAATATTTTTAGTACACAATCTTTCAGATTGTCTGTGTGGCTGGAATATTTGGGATGCCTGTGATGGCTCTTCGGGTCTTGGCTGGCTAGACTGAGGCTGCATGTTCTAGAATTGTTTCACTCACTTATCTAGTGATTATCAAACTGTTTTTTCTAGGACAACCTCAGTGGCAATGACATGTCTCTGCTCCACGGGGACTCTCATTCCCCAACAGGCTAGCCTAGGCTTCTTCACATGGTGGTTTGAGGATTCCCAAGGAATAGCAAAAGGAAGCCTAGCCCCACTGAAGAAGCTCATTTTAAGTCCCTGCTCATGTCATATTTGCTATTGTCCCATTAGCCAAAGCAAGTTCAGTGGTCAAATGAAGACTCAGGGTGGTTGAGAACTAAGCAAGGACTTGGATACAGGGAAGAGTAAATACACTGGAAGACATTTCTGCAACAATATACCACAGAATAAAATGAACAGAAAGGGAAAAAGAACACTGCTAGGGAGGAGACTGTGAGTAAAGCCAAAGACAAGGGGAGTGGTGTTTTGAAGAGAGTGGGTCTATAAAAATCTTCAGTTTGCTATACCTTGACCTTGCTATACTTTTGGAAGTTTGTAAGATTTTAACTCAGGGACTCATGATTCTAAAGCCATAACAACACTGCTCTAAATAATTATAAATATAACATAATAAGCTGTAGTCTTTTCACTTTTATTGGAATACATAATCTGCCTTTCCTCCTTCAAAAAAATATAATTTCAGTAGAATTAACAGGAAAATATCAGGAGAGTGAAAATAAACTCATTCCTGAATACAATCCACATAACAAGGTCTCTTATACTTGATAACAGAGGAGACTCCCAAATAATAAAACATATTCACAGAGAAAAACTATTCTGCTGTAAAACACTTCACTGGGATGCCACAGAAGGCACCAAGCCCTTTCTTGAAATGAGATTTGTTCCTTTAAGCTTCAGAACTACAGAGCTGTTAATCATAAGTTTAAAATGGTCACTCTGTTTCCTATTCCTGAATATGTATGGCAGTCTGGGTGTCTATATCAGTGTGAAACTGGCAGACTGGAGATCTTCAATGGTCAAAGCAATATGAACTCTGTCACCTGTGGAATATGCAAGCATCCTGTGTCTACGCAGAGGCACTGCATCAAAGTAAGTCCTCTTCAGCAGGCACAGATATCACATCAGCCCATTCAGAAGAAGTTGTGAGAGGAGAGTCATACAAACTTATGGTTTCTACATTGTACAAATACTAATTTACAAACAGAAGTTATTTCCCCTTTAACCAGGTTCCTCTTTACTATGTTGCCTAACTTCAAGCCAACACTTGTGACGTTATCATCATTTCCAGGCAGTCAGACACAAACTACAAAAGAGAAATTTCCATTTGTGTATTGTAGTATCATGAGTCAGCAATTAAGGAAATGGATATGCAGGGGAGTAGAGAAGTTCAGATACATTTGAAAATGGGAATAGAAAGTGTACTTGAAACAGCGCCAAATAGCACAGATTTGGGGGTCAACTGGTTTTAAAAGGAGAAAGATAAATATTCTCCATAAGTTAGTGATTTTATGCTGTTGCCAATAGCTTACAAACTATTCAAAATAGCCTTAGCTTTTTAAAAATTAGTAAATTAATAAGATTACTGAAATATAACTAAAAAATAGTCTAAATAAAATCTATTTTTATCATAAGCAAGGAAACATACAAATGCCCAAAGAATGTGACCAACAGTAAGGAAGGTCAAGACCAAGGAATAAAAGTAGCAACAGGAGGGAAAGAGTGGTGATTTTTCAACCAAGGTCATGAACACGCAGTAATGTGCAGTCAACTGAGAAGTGTGAGTAGGCAACAGAACCATCTAAATCTATCAAGGCCGGACTCGGTGGCTCAGCCCGTAATCCCACGCTTTGGGGGGCTGAGGCTAGTTGATTGCCTGAGCCCATAGGTTCGAGACCCACCCGGGCAACTTGGCAAGACCTCATCTCCACAATAAATCAAAAATTAGCTGAGCGTGGTAGTACACGCCTGTAATTCCAGCTACTCGGAAGGCTGAGGCGGAAGGATCGCCGGAGCCCAGCAGGTCGAGGCTGCGGTGGCTGGAAAGTGCCACTGGACTCCAGTCTGGGCGACAGAGTGAGACTCCAACTAAAATAAGTAAATAAATCTATCTAAACTATCTATAGTTTTGTTTTTTTTTTTTTTCAGTTGGAGTCT
>NW_007247763.1:301820-304453 GCF_000164805.1 Carlito syrichta | reverse complement strand
TCCTTCTGCCTCAGCCTTCCAAGTAGCTGGAACTACAGGTGCGCACTACCATGCCCGGCTGATTTTTTGATTTATTGTAGAGAAGAGGCCTTGCCAAGTTGTCCAGGTGGGTCTTCAGCCCGCGGGCTCAGGCAAACCACTCACCTCAGCTTCCCAAAGGCACGGGATTACAGGCTGAGCCACCAAGCCCGGTTTATAATTTTTAATACACTTTATATTTTAGAGCAGTTTAAAATTCATAGCAAAATTGGGGGAAAGTACAGAGTCCCCATATACCCTCTGTCCTCTCACATGCATAAACTCCCCTGTTATCAGCATCTCACACCAGGTGGTAGATTTGTTGCTATTGATGGGCCTATAGGACACATCATACTCACCTAGTATCCACAGTTGTCATTAGGGTTCACTCTTAGTGTTGTGCATTCTATGGGTTTTGACAAATGTAAAATGACATTTATCCACAATTATAGTATTATCCAGAGTAATTTCATTGCCCTAAAAATCCTCTGTGCTCTATTCATCCCTCCCTCTCAGTCCCTAGCAACCATTGATCTTTTTACAGTCTCCATAGGTTTGTTTTTTCCAGAATGTCACATGGTTGGACTCATACAGCATGTAGCCTTTTCAGATTGACTTCTTTCACTTAGTACTATGCATTTAAGGTTCTCCCATGTCTTTTCATGGCTTCATAGATGATTTATTTGTAACACTGAATAATATTTATTTGTCTGGATGTACCACAGTTCATTTATTCATTCACTCAATGAAGAACATTTTGATTGCTTATCAGTTTGGGCAATTATAAGTAAAGCTGCTTTAAACATCATGTGCTGGGTTTTGTGAGGAAATAAAATTTCAGCTCATTTAGTTAAATTCCAAGAAGTATGATTGCTGGATCATATGTAGGAAGATTTTTCATTGGCCAGGCGCAGTGGCTCATGCCTATAACCCCAGCACTTTGGGATGCCGAGTAGGGAGGATTTCTTGAAGCCAGGAGTTCGAGACCAGCCTAGGCAACAGAGTGAGACCTCATCTCTACAAAAAAAAAATGTGGTACATATACACAATGGAATACTATGCAGCCATAAAGAGGAACAAAATCATGAACTTTGCAGTAACCTGGATGGAATTAGAGTTTATAATACTGAGTGATCTCTCACAGAAACAAAGAGCTGAGTATCACGTGTTCTCACTCATAAGTAGACCTTGAACAACTACCATATTACCATAAGAAAAGGATTGAAAGTGACGGGAAACTGCATGGAGTGGGGGTTGAGGGGTAGGGAGGTGGGATTGACAGTAGTCAATATTTGCCTGGGGAAGGGGGGGGACAAACCTCATCGATAAGGGTACCTGCATGGTGAATATTTGTATACCTAGCTCTGAATTGTACCCCACAATTTTAAATAAAAATTAAAAGAGGAAAATAAAAATTAACCAGGCAAGGTGGTGCATGCCTATAGTTTCAACTTCTTGGGAGACTGAGACTACAGAAGTTCAAGGCTGCAATGAGCTGTGATTGTGTCACTACACTCCAGCCTGGGTGACAGAATAAGACTTCAATTCAAAAAAAAAAAAAGTATAGTTATCTTTTCTTTTCAATAGCACATTTGTTTAAAGAGTCAACAAATGGGCCTGGCTCGGTGGTTCAGCCTGTAATCCCAGCATTTTGGGAGGCTGAGGCAAGTGG
Organism: Carlito syrichta; assembly: GCF_000164805.1. Classification (NCBI taxonomy): domain Eukaryota; kingdom Metazoa; phylum Chordata; class Mammalia; order Primates; family Tarsiidae; genus Carlito; species Carlito syrichta. Next base: position 302,763 of record NW_007247763.1, on the reverse strand, counting down.
ATTGCCTGAACCTGCGGGGTTCAAGACCTGCCCGGACAATCTGGCGACACCTTGTTTCTACAATAAATAAAAAAAAATAGCTGGGCATGGTAGTGTGCGCCTGTAGTTCTGGCCACTTGGAAGGCTGAGGTGGAAGGATCACCGGAGCCCAGCAGGTCGACGCTGTGGTGGCCGGGAGCATGCTACTACACTCCAGTCGGGGTGACAGAGTGAGACTCCAACTCAAAAAAAAAAAGAGTCAACAAATGAATTAGTGCAATCTCGTTGGGATCAGTGAATTCTCTTCATCCATTCATCATATATTTGTGCCTACTATGTGACTTGTCATATAAGGCACTAAATATTCTTTTAAAAGTCAGTGCCCCGTGATGATAAATATAATAAAATATAGTGCCTGAACTAAATTGTGGTTCTTAAGGTTATATTTTATCGGTATGCATATTTTTTATTTCTCTGTATACAGTGGCTAAAGGCATTGTCTCCCTTCTATTAGCTACCAGAGGCTTAAAGGTGGGCATAGAAAAGGGAAAAACAAAACAAACAAGCACACAAAAGAGAAAGCATGCGGAAGATGAAAGGAATGTAAGACTGGAAAGCCAAGGGGGGGAGGCTGAAGTAAGGAAATAAAATTAATTGACCAAAGTGTCCCACCTTGAGCACCACCTTGCCCTTAACAGATCCAAACACAACCTCAAGGGCATTCCAGGTATCATCCCTGCCCCAGGCCCTTATAAGGAGCAGGTTTTCTAATGGAAAACTTCTTATCTTGCACGAATTGCAAGTTTTCCAAACTTCCAAATTATGGGGGGGGGGCAGAATTGGCAGTTGAGGGAAACTGCTGGGGGGGCATACCTCATCAACAAGGGCACCTGCATGATCAATGTTTATATACCTAACCCTAAAATGTACCCTACATCTTTTTTTTTTTTTTTTTTTTTTTTTG
>NW_007247763.1:298592-301608 GCF_000164805.1 Carlito syrichta | reverse complement strand
GTGGCCGGGAGTGGCCACTGCACTCCACTCTGGGCGACAGAGTGAGACTCCAACTCAAAACAAACAAAGAAACAAAGAAACAAAAAAACCCCACCATTTATTAATTCTCATGATTCTGTGGGCTAGCTGAGCTCAGCTGTGTGTTTGTTTTGTTCTAGGTAGTATCAGCTAAGGTCATTCATTCAGCTTGGTCATTCATTCAGCAGCTACAATCAGCTAGGAACTTGACTGGGGCTTATCTATCCAAGATGGTTTTATTCACATATCTAGAAATTGGTGCTAGTCAGCTGGGATGTCTTCTTCACATGGCCTTTAAACTGCTAGTAGTTAGATTATCTTTCTTATAGCATGACAACTGGGTTTCAAGAAGAAAAGGACCACTTATGCACAAGCACTTAATAAGTTTCTGCTTGCATCATGTTTGCTAACATCTCATTGCCCAAGAAAGTCACATGGCCCAAGCCCAGGGTCAATGTGGAAGGGCACAAAGCAACGACATTATTATTATAAGACATGAGTCACTAAGAACCACCTACGTAGCAGTCTGCCATATTCATTCATTCATCATTTACAGAACACATGGACCCTATCAATAAAATAATGATCTCTGGCATCATAGAGCCTAGCTCATTGCATTTAGGGGGTCTGGAGAAGGAGAGGGTGGCAGGAATATGCATGTTTAACTAGCACCCAGATGGGTGTAGTGGCTCATACCTATAATCCCAGGACTTTGGGAGGCCAAGGCAAGAGGACTGCCTGAGTTCAAGGGTTTCAGACCAACCTGGGCAACTTGGTGAGACTTCGTCTCTACAGTACATTTTTAAAAATAGCTGGGCTTGGTGGTGTGCACCTGTGGTTTCAGCTACTTGGAAGGCTGAAGTGGAAGGGTCACCTGAGCCCAGCCAGTTCGAGGCTGCGGTGACTGTGAGCATGCCACTGCAATCCAGCCTGGGCGACAGAGTGAGACTCCAACTCAAAACAAATACACAAAAAAAACAGAACAAAAAAAAAAAAGAGGGAAAGGGAACTTCCGATTTGACTATTTATTATTAAGTGTATTTAAATTTTTAATCTGTCTTTAACTCCCTTGCCACCTTGGACAAATCACTTCCATATATCTGTATCCCAGTCCCAGAAAATAACAAAGTGCCTGTGCTCTTTATTATATTTCTTTCCAGCATTAATTTTTCAAGTATGCTTTCCATATCCATATCATTCCATATCCAAGTAATCACTAGAAGAGCAAGGAAGGATGAAAGAAGGCTAGTTTACCAAACAGACTAGACCAGAAAAAACAAGTGCTACTTCTCAGGCAAATATGAGAAGACCAAGAAGCATTACTTGGGGAAAAAAGATTCTCTAGGGAAATGTAAGCTTTCTGCTTATATAAATTCTGTGTAAGTTAACAAAGAACAGGAAAAACCAGAGGAGGAATAAGTGAACCACCTAGAGACTCTGTAAGGGAGATTAACATTGATTTTCTGCTCTACCAGTCAGAAATCATCACAGTGAGCTTTAAGTCCACTTAAATCATTTGCATGAAGAACTTTAGTCTTTACCTCTGGGTTTCTTTGGCATTACATCATTTAAGTCTCACATTAATCCATCCACGTCAGTGACATTTTCCCTATTTTACCAAGCAAAAGGAAGCCATGGAATGAACGAGTTACTCAAGTTAATGAAAATTAAATGTTGAATGGCAGAGCTAAAATCAAACCAAAGTCCTCACTTTTCCAGTCCAGTGTTTTTTCTACTGTTTCGCCTTCAGATCTGGGGAAGTAGGGGTGTGGAGAGAAGGTGAACCAGCATCCTATCTTTTTTCTCTTTACCCATTTTACTCCCTAATTTCCTTCAGCTTTCCTTCCCTTGGCTGCTATAAAAGGGCACTAGGTTTGATGTCAGGGGACTAAAATTCTAGTTCTGGTTTTGCCACAGGAACCTGGCTGGTTTTAGACATGTGCGCTCTGGGCCTCAGATGCCCCATTGTTATAATACTTCCAACTGTGTCTCAATCATAATATGAAAAATGGAACAGAGTAGCTGTTGGTTGATTTTTGCCTTTAAATAAAGGCGTCAGACTACAGCTGGGGCTTTGAAGGGGTGAGAAAGGGCAAGCAAAAGGGAGTACAGTTAGTTGGCCCTTGGTATTCTCTGGAAATTGGTTCCAGGACCACCCTACACCTCCATGTATACCAAAATCCGTGGATGCCCTTATATAAAATGGCATTGTAATTACATGTAACATATGCTTATCCTTTCATATACTTTATCTCTGGATTACTTATAATACCTAATAAAATGTAAATGCTATTCAAATTACTGTTATATGGTTTTTTGTTTTTGTTTTTTTGAGTTGAAGTCTCACTCTGTCGCCCAGACTGGAGTGCAGTGGTATGCTCCCAGTCACCTCAGCCTCGACCTGCTGGGCTCCAGTGTTCCTTCCGCCTCAGTCTTCCAAGTAGCTAGAACTACAGGCGCGCACTACCATGCCCGGCTAATTTTTTTGATTTATTGTAGAGATGAGGTCTCACCACGTTGCCTGGGCAGGTCTCGAACCCTCGGACTCAGGCAATCCACTCACCTCAGCCTCCCAAAGTGCTGGGATTACAGACTGAGCTACCGAGCCCGGCGTTATATGTTTTTTTATTTGTATTTTTTTATTGTTGAACTGTTCAGTTTTTTCAAATATCTTTCATCCGTACTTGGTTGAATCCTCTAATAAGAAAACTAAACACTTTGGGGGGATTATTTTTGTATAACTTCAATAAAGATTGTAAACAATTAAAGAAAAAAAAATAAAAAGAAACCCATAGATATGGAGGGCAAACTGTAATTCTACAAAGATAAGAGAAAACAGATCCATAAAACTTCAGAGTAAGCCGGGCTCGGTGGCTCAGCCTGTAATCCCGCGCCTTTGGGAGGCTGAGGTGAGTGGGTTGCATGAGCCCGTGGGTTCGAGATCCGCCTGGGCAGCGAGACCTCATCTCTACAATAAATCAAAAAAAAAAAATCAGCC
>NW_007247763.1:285048-298474 GCF_000164805.1 Carlito syrichta | reverse complement strand
GTCGCCCGACTGGAGTGCAGTGGCCACTCCCGGCCACCGCAGCCTCGACCTGCTGGGCTCTGGCGATCCTTCCGCCTCAGCCTTCCAAGTAGCTGGAATTACAGGCGCGTGCTACCACGTCTGGCTAATTTTTTTGATTTATTGTAGAGATGAGGTCTCATCACGTTGCCCAGGCGGGTCTCGAACCCACGGACTCAGGCAATCCACTCACCTCGGCCTCCCAAAGTGCTGGAATTACAGGCTGAGCCACCAAGCCCGGCCTCCCTGATCTTTAAAAGGACAGTCAGATGTGACTCCTGAAAACTCGAATAATATATATTTTGGTTTTTCAGTTTTGTTTTGGTGAAAGGAATGAGGATGTGGAATAAACACAGGATTAACAAATTTAATAATCTCATATATATCTAGCCCTATTTATTCTGAAATGTCTGAATTCTGATCCCCCTATGCTGCTAAACAAATAATTTGCTGTCCTGTTAGAAGCTGAGAGGCAAAAGTATGTGAAAGTTCAAACATGGCCAGGGATTTTTTTTCCTAATGGATCAACGTGGTAGATTTAGTGGCTTTGTTTTTACTGCCTTCTAGAACCAAGAAAATCTTTATATCATTCACTCATTTAACATCTTTCATGATTTTTAGAGGCAAGTTGGCTTGGTTCCTTAACATTTGCTTATCTGCAGGTCTGCCTCTTTTCCTCTTACAGGAATTTCAGAAATACTGACTCATCTGCATTCCTTTGTTAAAGCAAGCCAGTTTATCAATGTTTCTCGAATCCAGCATCTCCATAAGCAGGCTTCATCTGGAACACCAGAATCTGCTGTCTAGAGTAAAGTTTACTTCCAGAGCAAGTGTGGTAAAACTATATAGACACAAAAATGGACAAGTGAAGTGGTGTAGAGTAAGGCAAGAGAGGAAAACAACAGAAGTAATGTTACAAAATGCTGAGAGATTTGGGAAAGTTATGTGAAAGAAATATGACAACGGGAAGAGTAGAGTGTTTTTGAAATTGACAGTATGGTGATTTACAAAAGCCATTTAGTGATTTTTTTTTTTTTTTTTGAGTCGGGGATCTCACTCTTTCGCCCAGGCTGGAGTGCAGTGGCACTATTATGTCTTACATAGCCTTGACCTCCTGGGTTCAGGCAATCCTTCCGCCTCAGCCTCCTGAGTAGATGGGACTACAGCGCTTGTCACCATGTCCAGTTAATTGTTTGATTTTTTTGTAGAACCGAGGTCTCGTTATGTCGCCTAGGCTGGTCTCAAGCTCCCTGGCTCAAGCAATCCTTCTGACTCGGCCTCCCAAAGTGCTGGGATTATAGGTATGTAATCCCATTTTAATAAAAGACTATGCTATAGAATAAAAATACAGAGCGCATACCATGTAAGGACTAATATTGTTTTGGAAACTTTCATATATATATACACACACACACACATATACATTTTATATATATATATATAAAATGTATTTATATATGTAACTATTTTAACTACAAATGTGTATGCACACTCACGCCCCGGGTTGTTTTGTAAACTATTTTGCACTGTGGGACTTGGTTTGAAAAAGTTTGAAAGTCCCTACAACACAGGATCTAAAAGGATCCCGGCAAGGTAAGTCCAAGGTCAAGTGAAAGTCCCTTTTCTCTCCCTCTGCCATCCAGAATAGTTAATGGAGGGAAAGGAAATGACGTGTGGGGGAGGGGACCACAGCGTGAGGCCAAGCATAGAAGCAGGGCGCGTCAGGACACGGAGATGCCGGGCGCCTTCTGCCTGGTCGATTGAGGAACTTGGGGAAGTTGATTTTGAGTGCTTTCATAAAAATGCTAATCCGAAAGAACTTCCGCGTTCCTTGTCCCCGAAAATCCTACAAAGGTGAAGAATTCGTGTTGCTCCTTGAGGTGACCCTACATAGGGTCAGTCTCTGTTAAAGGAATTATCACTATCAAGGGCCAAGAATGAGAAGGTGGGCGGGGCGTGGGAAGCGCGGGAAGGCCGGGCCAGGTCCGTCCATACAGCGACTCACTTCGTGCTTTGCACAGCCCACCGGATGGAACGAGCAGTTCTGCATTTTGGGACCCATTCTCGGGGGTGAGCCCCAGGGCGCGGATGGGGGTGTGCTCTTCCCGCCAGCCAGTGGCGCTCCCTGCCAATTGGCAGCACTCGCCTCCGCCCCCTAGTCCTGCAGCTGGACTGCTTGTCTGTCTGCCCCTCACGTGACCTATGCGCGAGCCACCGCCTCCACCGCGCCCAGGCCCCGCCCCCGTGACGTCTCACCGCCTTCTGACTGTCCGAACGTTCATCCTCTTTCCGAGTTCGCTAATTGGCCGGCCCAGCAGACAGTGCCCCCCCCCCGCCACGCCCCCAGAGCTGCAGGGAACGCGGTCGGGGGCGGGACCTGGGCGGGAGGGGCGGAGTGAGAAGGCTGCGCGCGGGTAAAGGGGCCGCCTCGAGCGCGGTCCGAGCGATCAGCGGACGAGCACCGCCTGGCTCTCTACTCTCGCCGCCAGCCCTTCCCCCGCCCGCCGCCGTCACCCGGGAAACCGGCTGCAATTGCCGGCCGACCCGAAGCTGGATTCATGGCAGCCTCAAAGAAAGCAGTTCTGGGGCCGTTGGTAGGGGCGGTGGACCAGGGCACCAGCTCGACGCGCTTTTTGGTGAGCCCGGGGTGACATCTGAAGAGGCGCTAAGCCTCCGGGGCTGGAGTCCGGGGACCAAGGGACTGAGTGTCGCGTCCTCATCTCACGCCTCTCGGGCTCCGGGCCTCGGCCACTGGGCAAGAGAGGGAGGCCGGAGAGGGATATGCCACACTGGGGTTGCCCTGCCCGGGGTTTGGGGACCTCGGCCTCTGCAACTCCCATGGCCGAGTTGAGCAGTCGCAGTCTTGGTGGTGGAGCTGGGTCATCTACTAATAGGGGACTCTTCTACCAAATGGAGCTAGGAGTTTCCGAGCATCCGCGCAGAGTGGCCCGCCTGCACCAGGGACAGGTGGTCACACTGACCGCTACAGAGGTCTTCCCCAGGAGCATTTGGCCTGCGAGGCGCAGGACGTCCTTGGATGGAGGGAAAGCTGTGTCACGGCTGTGGTAGCCTAACCCAGAGTCCTTTCCAGCAGTAGAACGAATAAAGTATTAGCGTGATGATGCGTTGTCATCCTCTCCCACAGAAATTGCAGAGGGTTGAGTACTGAGGGGGGTGGCAGAACAAATTAGGAAACAGTCACACTACATTGCTTTTGCCAGAATCTTCATTTACTAACAAAGACTCGCAAATTTCAGTTCTGATACTTTGCCCATTACAAAAAAAAATGATTGTCCTCTCTGCGCTTCACAGCATAATGTGAGACACAAATTTCCTTTTTATTTTTACCATATTTGACGGCAGAGTTTTACCATAAGATTGTTATTTAAGTGACTCTACTGATTAATTTGTTTTGTGCAATTAGCAAACTTGCTCTTGAAGCGATCTAGCACTGAGTTCGGTAAGAGAATATAAAAATAATTTTAATGAACGTTTGCTGGTAAAAGCCCATGCTTTCATTGGACATGTGGCCAACCTGGAAAGTTGATGTAAATATTTAGTGATTATTTAATTCTCTTTCTCTTCTTTACCTCATAGCACTTTTTCTTTATTTAGTATGTGTGTATATATACAGATATACATGTATGTATTTAGTATGTGTGTATATATACAGATATACATATACATATGTACAGATATACATACATGTACATTGTACATACATATACATTGTACATACAACATATATATATTTTCAAAGTTCTGTTTAGCTGGCCCTTGACTAAAAACTACATTTGTGCTTTGATCCTATTATCTATCTTTCTTGTCTCAAATAAGAAACCTTTGGTTCAATTTTAGTTGAATCTTATTTAATGACTTTCCCTGGTTTGAGCTGCCAAAACATAGCTCCACTGTCTCTTACATTGTTTATCGTTTGATCATCCAGAGCAGGTTTCACTTTGTCTTATATTCATATAAATGTTTATAAACTAATTCTGATTCATAAGTAAGAAAGTCTGCTTAACTGGATTTGATTAATACATAAAATACACTATCATCATTATCTTCCCAACTTAAGAAAGACCATTAAGACATGTGCCAACAAACTGTGGGTTGATTTTTAAAGCCATATTCAAAAATTGCTTACGCAAATACCTGCAGGGGCCAAGCAGGTAGAAGGGGGGAAGCTTACTGGAGAGATACTCAGGCCAAGAGGACAACCAGTAGCTGCCAAGCAGGAATGCAAGCCCAGTTCTGCCAGATCTTTGAATTCTTTAAGGAATGCTGGTAGTTGAGAGTTTTCAGTGAAATCTTCCAATTTGTAAATGTTGGCAACTAGTTCATAAAGCACTGTGGGGGCAAAACCAAGCATGGCAATTGTTCTCAAGCTTATTCAGCCTTTGCTTTATATGAAAGTGGGTGAAATATTGCATAACTTTATATACTTCCTTTTTAGGAGTCAGTCTGAATATCCTTGCCTTCTGTTTGACTCGTATTGCTGTCTGTGTAGGCCAGCAATCTTTTTAATCCACTACAGGTTGTTGCTGGTCCCTTAGATTCTGTTGCCCAAAAGGCATCTTCCTACATTAATGAAGGAGGTGACCAATTTTATATTACTACAATCAGTTGTTCAGTGATTAACAGGAGCAGTATGAGCCTTCAAAAGTTGGGTCCTGTTTGCTGGTCTCTAGGTGGCATCATCTCATTGAGTAAGCTAAGGTAAAAATTCAGAAGCTTACCATCTTGCCTAGAGAGTGCTGTATAAAAGTTGATGAATAAAGTTGTCTGCTCCTTGAGAGACAACTATGAAAGAATGCTCTAGAAGCAGATAAAAGACTTAGGCATCCTGTGTGAAGTAGAGAAAAACCTGGGAATGGTTTAGCAGAGTGGTTTTTCCTTTGGTTATAAGGCAAGAGTTTGCTAAACCACTCCCTGAAAAATGCAGATACAAGATTTGCTGAATAAGTGTCTCAATCACAAGGTGATTCCCAGGACTTATTTCCGTCATATTGCTCCACGTTGTAATTATGACTCAAAAATAATTGCTTACCTTCTCAGAAAAGAATATAGTGGATAAGACCTGTCATAAGGAAACTTAGGATGTTAAAGATATTTAAATAATTTACTGACCATTATTCATCAAATTTGCTTATTTAACTCAACTTGCATAAGACCAATAACCTCTCCAAACTAGTTTCTCCCTTTTTCTCTGCTAGGAATTTTGGCTTTCTCTCATTAGGAGAAAATACTTCATTCGTGCTCTTTCATCCAAGGGAGAGGCCTCCACTCCATCCCCCATAACTGCTTCTTGAAATTTTACTCCATCTCAGCCCCAACATGGTGGCTCACACGTGTAATCCCAGCACTTTGGGAGGCAGAGGGGAGAGGATTGCCTGATCCCAGGGGTTCAAGACCAGCCTGGGCAATTTGGCATCTCTACAATAAATAAATAAATAAAATAAAGAAATTAGCTGGACATGGTGGTATGTGCCTATAGTTCCAGCTACTTGGAAGGCTGAGGCAGAAGGATCACCTAAGCACAGCAGGTCAAGGCTGTGGTGGCCATGAATGTGCCACTGCATTCTAGCCTGGGCCACAGAGTTAGACTCGGACTCAAAAATAAGTAAATAATAAAATTCTACTCTATCTCCAAATACTGGCTCAACTGCTGCCTTTTAGTATAAGTCTTTCTCAAACCTTAGTCAGAATTTCTCCCCCTTCCTATACGATTTTTTAATACCTCTATCAAATTCTCTCTTTATTATAATTGTATACCTGCTGTACTTGAGAGCAGGGACCTCCTTTTAAGTAATTTGTCATGCTGATCATGATGTTTTATGGTCTATAAAGATGAATAGGACTTAAAGACTGTTCAGAGAGCACTTTATACATATTTGTTTGTTTGAGTGTTTATTTATTTATTTATTTTTGAGTTGGAATCTCACTCTGCTGCCCAGGCTAGAGTGCAGTGGCACACTCATGGCCACCACAGCCTCGACCTTCTGGACCTAAGTGATCCTTCTGCCTCAGCCTTCCAAGTAGCTGGAACTACAGGCGTGTACCACCACCATTAGCCTGGCTAATTTTTCTTGATTTATTGTAGAGAGGAAGTCTCACCAACTTGCCCAGGCTGGTCTAAAACTTCTGGACTCAGGCAATCCTCTCACCTCTGCCTTCCAGAGTGCTGGGATTACAGGCATGAGCCACCATGCCTGGCTGTACATGTTTATCGAAGATATTTTTTTTTTCTCTTTAGTAAGTCAGATGAATGTTAATTCTGGTTTTCTTTCTTACCTTGCCAAAAAAAATTGTAAAACTTTCTGACTTGGATATGTTTAGTTACTTGATTATTTATTCTATTTTAGTAGTAGACCTATGATTTTAGAATATATTCATTTCTTCGTCAAATTGTGAAAGAGTTATTAATCATGAGACCCTATACATATGTTTTGTACTAAAGAAAAATTTCCAATTTATCTGACAGGAAAGTGAATTGGAGTTGACCCATAGTTACTCAGATTACAGAGTAGGAACTTCTTAGAAAGAGAATTAGTGTAACAGGTTTGAAGGAGGGGCTATTTCTTTATAAGACAAAAGTTTCAGCTTAAACAATCAACTTCCTTCTTTAATTTGGGTAACTTAGTTTTTCCCCATTATGTTAAATGTTATTTTTTTAAAGGCTTTAAATGTGTTGTAACTGGAAATGTGTCAGATACTGCATTGAGGACTTTCCAGCATTATCTCATTTAATCTTCATAACAACTCAGTGATGTAGATAGTATTAGTAAATTCATTTACACAGGAGATTAGACTGTGGCTGAGGATTGTACCCAAAGTCACAGGGTAACTGATGGAACTGACATTCAAGTCCAGGTCTGTTATACTTAGAAGCTAGTCCTCCTAACTACCACCTTGGGCTCCCCAGCTGCCTTGAGTACTGTGAAGGGGAGATGAGAGAATGAGAAGGCCATCTCCTCCCTATCAACCAAGTGTCCTTTTGATTATGGTAAAAAATAAAGGAATCTTCACTAAGAAAAACATACCAATAAATCGTTTTCACAGTCTATAAAAAATGTTGCCTTTGAATGAGTACTGCAGGTTATGATCTTGTGACTCAGATTCAGCGGGTCTTGGGCAGGGCTCAGGTGTGTCACTGTGGCTAATGGTTGCATAATCATTTTGTTCCAACAGCCAATATATATGAAGGATGACGAGAATTGTAGTTCCGTGCTTGTTTTGGCAGGAGAACTTGCCTTGGCCTCAGTTGTCTCATCATACTTAGAGATCTCATAAGGCTTACAGATGATTTCCTCTTTCATTTATGTATTCAACACATATTTATTAAGCACCCATTATGGGCCAGGGACTAGCGAACAATACATTTGCTAAACTAATTGGACTCATAGCTAAAATGAGGCCACTTTTGTGTTAGCTAGAGTTGTGATCCTTTTATTGTTTATTTCTTTCCCCACTACATTTGCTTATTTTCTTGCCCATCACATTACACAAGCAGCATGAATACATTCTCATCAGAGAGTTGCCACCCACTCTTGTCTTCTTGTCTCTCACAAGACTAAGTGTTAAGAGCTTTCAATTTTGAGCATCTTGAGGAGCAAAACAGTCTTTTCTCCCCCAAAGCCTGACACAGCATCTGGCGTTTGGTAGGTGCTCATTATGTGAATTGACGTCAGCAGCAAGGGGCTTACAAGGACTTACATGTGCTGAACAGAACTCTTGAATTAGAAGAATAGGAAGATAAAACTTGGAGGGTCTTGGAAAAAGTAAAAATTGGAAACTATAGTTCTATCAGATGCATGCATATACCATTTACTACCATGTCATTTGTAAGAAAAACATAATTTCATTTCCTATGTTCTTCTGTGGCTTGTTGGAAGATATTAGGCCTTTTCTGGCCCAATTTGCAATGTAACATTTGTAGCTAGAGGTTTTCTTTCCAGTCATTCATATTTATGTAGTATTATGGTGTTCTTGAAAGGGAGTTTACATTCCTGAACAATGTCTTATCACATAGTAAAGTTTAGTATGTCATAAAAGAGTAGGCTAGTGGGGAAATCACGTGGGTGGGAAATGAATGTGCATGTTTATGATAGGACAGCTGAATTAGTCCCAGGATGAGTGACGTAAGCTTACAGGACAGCCACTTACTTAGCAGGGAGAACATTTCAGCACTCCGCAACTCTCTTATAAGAAAGAGAATGCGTGCATCATCTCAGAAGGTTATTTTTAAACATTTATATAAAAACAGTTTTCCTTGTTTTTTCAGTTTTTGACTCTCTCCTTCTGCAAATGTGGAATTGAGTCATAGGTTGGGCATAAACCTAAATATAGAGCTGGTGACCACCAATTCTAATTCTAATGCTACCACTTACAGGTATTAGGAATAATAGTAACAATAATGTAGCAGTTATAGTAGCAGCAATAGTAGCGGTAACTTTTTTTTTTTTTTTTTGAGTTTGTGTCTCACTCTTTTTTTTTTTTTTTTTTTGAGTTGGAGTCTCACTCTGTCGCCCAGACTGGAGTGCAGTGGCCGCTCCCAGCCACTGCAACCTCGACCTGCTGGGCTCTGGAGATCCTTCCGCCTCAGCCTTCCGAGTAGCTGGAACTACAGGCGTGCGCTACCATGCCCGGCTAATTTTTGATTTATTGTAGAGATGAGGTCTCACCAAGTTGCCCAGGCAGTTCTCAAACCCGTGGGCTCAGGCAATTCGTTCACTTCGGCCTCCCAAAGTGCTGGGATTACAGGCTGAGCCACCGAGCCCGGCCTGTGTCTCACTCTTATCACCCAGGCTGGAGTCCAGTGTCATGCTCATGGCCACTGCAGCCTTGACCTGCTTGGCTCACGTGATCCTTCCACCCTAGCCTTCCAAGTAGCTGGAACTATAGGCACACGCTAATACACCCAGCTAATTTTTTGATTTATTGTAGAGACGCGGTCTCACCAAGTAGCCCAGGTTGGTCTCGAACCCCTGGGCTCAAGTAATCCTCTCGCCTCGGCATCCCAAAGTTCTGGGATTATAGGCTTGAGCCACCACACCAGGCTGGTAACATCTTTTGAGTGTACACCAGTGTCTGCACTGTGATATATTATTTTCCTACGTTAATTTTCCTTGTTTCTTCCTTTTTAAGTTGTTCTTCCCGCAAAACAAATTCTGGAATTGAAATATGATTTGGGTTTAGAGATTAATATAGGACTGATGATTTCCAATTCTAAATCTATTGGTGGTGGTTGTAGTAATAGTAATAATAATAGCAACAAAAATAGTAGCAGTAGTAGCAACAATCATATGGTAACATCTTTTGGATGCATATGCTATGTCTTCCCTGGGCTAAATACTTTTCATAAATTATTTTATTCAATCCTTTTACAGATGGAAAAATCAAAGCTGAGAAAAGTTAAAGTCAAACAAATAATGTGGGCAGGGCTGGACCTTGACCTCCCAAACTCTGTGTGTCTCTGGGGTATGCATGTGCTCTTTGACTCTATATTATGTTCTCATCTGCCTTTCTGGCCCACACAAAATTCTGAGAACAGAACTTCTTTTTTAAGCTTAGGAGCAAAATAGAAGCAATTGACTGCTGGGTATCTCTGCAAATGTGCCCAAGCGACACATCAAACTACATTGTCTAAAACAAAATTTGTAACCCCTTTTTTTTTTTTTTGAGTTGGAGTCTCACTCTGTCACCCAGACTGGAGTGCAGCGGCCGCTCCCGGCCACCGCAGCCTCGACCTGCTGGGCTCCGGCGATCCTTCCTCCTCAGCCTTCCAAGTAGCTGGAACTACAGGCGCACACTATCACGCCCGGCTAATTTTTTGAATTATTTTAGAGATGAGGTCTCGCCAAGTTGCCCAGGCGGGTCTCGAACCCGGCAATCCACTTACCTCAGCCTCCCAAAGGCGTGGGATTACAGGCTGAGCCACCGAGCCCGGCTAACACCTTTCTGTCTTGCAACTACTGCTACTACCCTATCCGGTAAACACTGCCTACTCAGTGGCGCCAACCTAGAACCTGTCATCCCTGAGCGTTCCACCTTTCCCTGCTCATACCTCTGCACACTTGCACTCCACTTCTCTCAACCCCATTGCATCTGCCCTCCTAGTGGAACCCTGCATGTGTCTCACCTGGAACCCTATGAACAAATCCTGCTACTCTTCCTGCCCCAGCCTTAACTCCCTCTAATTCTTTCTCAGTAGCAGCCAACACTGTTTACCCTCCCCCACCTGTGCACCGGGTACACCAGGATTTCCTTTTGTTCAACCTGTCCACCTGCACAGCCTATAATCCTGGACTCCCTGTCCTACGTGGACTTCCTTCTGTTCAACGTACCCACCTGCACACCATGTGCACTTATACTTCCTGTCTACATTAATTCCCTTCTGTTCAACCTGCCCGTCTGCATACCCTATACCTCTGTATTTCCTATCCATGGATTCCATTCTGTTTAATCTGCCCGTCTGCTCGCACTGTACCCCTATATTTCCTGTCCACATGAACTCCCTTCTGTTCACCCTGCCCACCTACACTGTGTACACCTGGACTCCCTATCCAACATGGATGTCTACCCTGCCCCTCTGTTCAACCTATATATCTGTATTCCCTGCCCCAGATGGACTCCCTTCTGTTTAACCTGCCACCTGTATACCTGTACTCCTTGTCCCACTTGGATTCACTTCTGTTCAACCTCAAGTCTTAGTTTAGAAGTTACCTCTTCTAAGAGCCCTTATCTTTTTTTTTTTTTTTTTGAGATGGAGTCTCACTCTGTCACCCAGACTGGAGTGCAGTGGCCGCTCCTGGTCACCGCAGCCTCGACCTGCTGGGCTCCGGCGATCCTTCCACCTCAGCCTTCCAAGTAGCTGGAACTACAGGCGCGCTATCACGCCCGGCTAATTTTTGATTTATTGTGGAGATGAGGTCTCGCCAAGTTGCCCAGGCGGGTATCGAACCCGCGGGCTCAGGCAATCCATTCACTTCAGCCTCCCAAAGGCGCGGGATTACAGGCTAAGCCACCGAGCCCGGCTCTACAATTTTGAGTGAGATGTCCTTTCTTCTCTTCATAGCCCTGGCAGCCCTATGTTATAAGACTTCTTTATATTTGTTGCCTCTTAATGGATGATTAAAAATTATGAATATTTAATGATAGCATATTAATACTAATACATTATTTTGCACAGGAAAACCACTGAATTGGTATTCAGAAAACCTGGAGTTATTCGTTCTGTTTGTCAGTATTGTCTGGTCTCTTGGATCTCACCTTGTAAATATGAGAGTCATGAGTCATGGGTTTCGGTTAGTGTTGTCATTTGGTTTTCACCTTGGAACTCCATTGTTAACCTCTTTTCTGGAAGAGTTAAAGTCTGGAAACTGAAATTAAAATGTGAACTGTACAGTAGCATGCAGTTCTTAGGCTCAGATGGAACGCTCTGGTTCCTTTTCCAGATTCCAAAGGGTCCTAGAAATGCAGAGAGCTCATTCTGAAAATACTGGACCAGTGGATGGATCTCTAGCATATCTTCTAGCTCCCATAGACTCACTGTGTCCTAAAATATTCATTTTAATTTTTCTTAAAGATAGTCATCTATTCTGTGCTGCTTTGAACGAGGCATTTTATTTATTTATTTATTTATTTATTTATTTATTTATTTATTGAGTTGGAGTCTCACGCTGTTGCTTAGGTTGGAGGGCAGTGGCATGCTCCCGGCCACCACAGCCTTGACCTGCTGGGTTCAGGTGATCCTTCCACTTCAGCTTTCATAGTAGCTGGAACTACAGGCATGCACCATCATGCCCGGCTAGTTTTTTTGTTTTTTTAATTTTTAAAATTTTTTATTGTAGAGATGAAGTCCTGACAAGTTGTCCAGGCTGGTCTTGAACCCGTAGGCTCAGGCAGTCCTCCGACCTTGACCTCCCAAAGTGCTGGGATTATAGGCGTGAGCCACTGCACCCAGCCTGACATTTTAACTGACCATTAAGTTTGGCGAATTTCAAACTTAGAAAGAGAGAAAAAGATGACAAACACATGTAATTCTGTGGTGTTTGTCCCTCGCCATCACATGATTCTTTAAAAAAAACCATGCTAGATATTTTATAAACTGTATAGCCCCTGCCACCTTTAATTGATGATGGTTTTTGAAATCTACATTAAAAAAACCACCTGGCATTCTTGCTACTGGACAATGTGTTCTAATATGGAGTTAGTTACTCTCCATCATAGAGTCTTGTGGAAACATCATTTGCCTTTGGACATTTGTCCATCTGCAGACAAATTAATGGCCAGTAGGCTTCATTGTGATTCTTCCTATGACCCTCAATATATGAGGACAAAAGTACTCTGGAATGCCACTATCCAATACAATAGCCACTAGCCACATGATCACTTTAAATGTGACTAGTCCAAATTGAGATAAACTGTAAGTATAAAATATATGCCGGTTTTCAAATACTTAGTATTAAAAAAACTCATTAATAATTTTTGTATTATCATGCCAAAATGGTAATTTGTAGATATATTGGCATAAATAAAATGTGTTATTAAAATTAATTTCATCTCTCTTTTTACCTTTTGTATGAGAAAATTTAAGTTTAAAATTAATATGTGACTTGCATTTGTAGTTTGGATGATTTATTTTTTATTTATTTTCTGTTAGACAATGCTACACTAAGAAAGCTGCACATTCCAAAAATATTAAATATTAAATCCAAAAAGTGTCCACAAACTTGGAAGTGGTACATACGATCAGATACAAAACACCTAAAGGTGGCATCATCCTTCTCCTACAATTCAGAGCTTCCATCCTGGAAGGAAGGTCCAAATGCTGTGTGACTAGATGACTTCATGCTCTAAAATAGCAAATAGAATTTACCAAAACGCATCCCTCTTCTATGCCTCTTCCTAAGGCCTATGAAGTTACCCTACTTAAAAGTAGAAGGTAGCTGGGCTCGGTGATTCAGCCTGTAATCCCGCACCTTTGGGAGGCTGAGGTGAGTGGATTGCCTGAGTCCGCAGGTTGGAGACCTGCCTGGGCAGCGAGACCTCATCTCTACAATAAATCAAAAAATCAACCGGGCTTGGTAGCGCATGCCTGTAATTCCAGCTACTTGGAAGGCTGAGGTGGAAGGATCGCCAGTGCCCAGCAGGTCGAGGCTGCGGTGGCCGGGAGCGGCCACTGCACTCCAGTCTGGGCGACAGAGTGAGACTCCAACTCAAAAAAAAAAAAAAAAAAGGTAGAAGGTTAGCCAGGCTCGGTGGCTCAGCCTGTAATCCCGCGCCTTGGGAGGCTGAGGTGAGTGAATTGCCTGAGCCCGCGGGTTCGAGACCCGCCTGCGCAACTTGGCGAGACCTCATCTCTGCAATAAATCAAAAAAATTAGCCGGGCGTGGTAGCGCGCGCC
>NW_007247763.1:283685-284992 GCF_000164805.1 Carlito syrichta | reverse complement strand
GACAGAGTGAGACTCCGACTTAAAAAAAAAAAGAAAAAAAAAGTAGGTGATAGAAGAGGGATCCCATTCTATTCAATAGCCCCATAGGTCTGCTATTGAGGCCTTTATGAATCCAGCCAGCAAAAAGGGGGATACCTTGTTTCTTGAGCCCTTTAGGGATTTGGAGTAGAAGTAATGTGAATAGCAATAAGTTTTTCTGCCACATAACCAATTCTGATCGAAAAGTATGGTGTAATAGTCCATATTTTTCAAACATACAAGCATTCCACAAATATTTATTGAGCACCAACTCTATGCAAGGCATTAATCTAGATTCTAAGGATACTTCAGTGAATAAAACAGGACATGCAGAGTTGGCATCCTAGACACATACCCTAATACTAAGTTGTAAATCACAGGGCTAATATTACATAGGGTTTTGCCAACTGCCTTTTATTTATGATGTGTCAAGTTAACCTTTAACTCGTAAGATATTTTATTTCCTCAAAGAACTTCAGAATTTGCCCTCCTGCTTTCTTTTATTACTTTCTCCAGAAAAAGGAGATGTGTTTGATGGGGGAGGGAAGGAGGCAAAAAGTCACAGTATCATTACCTCCTCTTTTCTTAGTCTGCATCGAACAGGTAATGTTCTCCCACAGGAAACCTAGGCATGGAAACACTTTCTTAACTAATTGGAAGTGATTTTACTGCTGTAATTACAGTGAGTTTAGAAGGTAATTTAAATTAAAATATGTATCCTTACTCTGAAAGGCAGCACAAGGTGGAGAACAATATATATGGCGGGAAAGTGTTGCTAAATTTTAAAAAGTGTTGTTTTAGTAGCATTACAATTGTGGAGGATTGTATACACTTATTTGCTAGTTTTCATCCTTTGGTGTTAATGTTTTCTATCAAGGGTCAGCAATTTATGACAAATATGTCACAGAGAATGCTCACACTTCTCCCCTGCTAACAGGGCTCTGTTTTCCTCTTCTGAGAGCTAGTGTATACATCACTGCACTTCCCCTCAAAGGAATTCACACAGTATGCATCCCTGCCTGAGCACCTAGGACCCTTTATGTCTCCACATCCAAGATGAATGAGGAGGGAAACCTTGTCATTGCTGTTAGCATTGTATCCGCTCTCTTTTTATTTATTTATTTATTTATTTTTTGAGTTGGAGTCTCACTCTGTCGCCCAGACTGGAGTGCAGTGGCCGCTCCCGGTCACCGCAGCCTCGACCTGCTAGGCTCCGGCCATCCTTCTGCCTCAGCCTTCCCAGTAGCCGGAATTACAGGCGCGCGCTACCACGCCCGGCTATTTTTTTT
>NW_007247763.1:279352-283313 GCF_000164805.1 Carlito syrichta | reverse complement strand
TTTTTTTTTTTTTTTTTTTTGAGTCACTGTGTCCCCCAGGCTGGAGTGCAGTGGAGCGCTCATGGCCACCGCAGCCTCAATCTGCTGGGCTCAGATGATCCCTCCACCTCAGCCTTCCAAGTAGCTGGGACTACAGGCATGCACCATCATGCCTGGCTAATTTTTTGATTTATTGTAGAGACAAGGTCTCCCAAGTTGCCCAGGCTGGTCTCAAACCTCTGGGCTCAGGCAATCCTCTTGCCTCTGCCTCCCAGTGTGCTGAGATTACAGGCTTGAGTCATTGCACTCGGCCTACTTTTTTTTTTTAATTTTTTTTTTTTTTTTGAGTTGGAGTCTCACTCTGTCGCCCAGACTGGAGTGCAGTGGCCGCTCCCGGCCACCGCAGCCTCCACCTGCTGGGCTCCGGCGATCCTTCCACCTCAGCCTTCCAATTGGCCGGAATTACAAGCATGCGCTACCACGCCCGGCTGATTTTTTGATTTATTGTAGAGATGAGGTCTCGCTGCCCAGGCAGGTCTCGAACCCGTGGGCTCAGGCAATTCACTCACCTCAGCCTCCCAAAGGCGCGGGATTACAGGCTGAGCCACCGAGCCCGGCTTTTTTTAAATTTTTTTGAGTTGAGGTCTCACTCTGTTACCTGGGCTACAGTGCAGTGGCACAATCACTGCTCACCATAGTCTCAACCTCCTGGGTTCAGGCAATCCTTGCACCTCAGTCTCCTGAGTAGCTGGGACTACAGGTGCATGCCACCATACCTGACTAATTTTTAAATTTTTTTGTAGAGACAAAGTCTCACTATGTTGCCCAGGCTGGTCTTGAACTTCGGGGCTCAAGCAATTCTCCTGCCTCAGCTTCCCAAAGTGCTGGGATAATAGGCATGATCCACCGCACCCAGCCTAGTTTTTTTAAGGAATAAGAAATTGCCTCTTAATTTACCTTTATCTTCAGTAGGTTTCTTTCTTTTGATCTGAAAGAAATTATTTCTGACAGTGCTTTATAACTTTTATGATTCTATCTGTAGAGAAAGTTGAACATCTTGTATGGCATTTCATATGATAGGAATTTTTCCACCAGTGAACAAGAACTTCAATTGCTGAACTACTTTAAACATCTTTGATGTCTACTTGAATTTTTACCCTAATATTGCAATATATTTTTCAGGTTTTCAACTCAAAAACAGCTGAACTACTTAGTCATCATCAAGTTGAAATAAAACAAGAGTTCCCAAGAGAAGGGTATGTTTCCTAATTTAATACGTAAAGACACGTCATATCTGTTAGTCCATCTCACCCCACTTGCCCTGTGGATTTGTAAAGTAAACTTGGCCAGAAATCCTCCTGAGAAGACCTGAGAGACTGGTATTAGTCAAGAAAAGAAGCAATAACTTGGTATTGAAACAAAAACATGCAGGTAATTGATGGCTTAGTAATTTAGTGAAAGAAAAGGAAGGGATGATTAAGTAATAAAGCAAAAGAGTATTAAGTATCAGAAATTCTACATTAATTTTGAAACCATTTAGTTCTGCATCCCATCAATGACAAAATGCTACTTCGCTATTTTTTTTTTTTTTGCGTTGGAGTCTCACTCGGTCGCCCAGACTGGAGTGCAGTGGCCGCTCCCGGCCACCGCAGCCTCGACCTGCTGGGCTCCGGCGATCCTTCCGCCTCAGCCTTCCAAGTAGCCGGAACTACAGGCGAGCGCTACCATGCCCGGCTGATTTTTTGATTTATTGTATAGATGAGGTCTCACTGCCCAGGCGGGTCTCGAACCCGCGGGCTCAGGCAGTCCACTCACCTCAGCCTCCCAAAGGCGCGGGATTACAGACTGAGCCACCGAGCCCGGCTTTGCTTTGCTGTTTGAGTGTCAAGTTTTATTTGTATATTTGTTTATTCATTTATTTATTTTTTATTTTTTTGAGTTGGAGTCTTACTCTGTCACCCAGTCTGGAGTTCAGTGGCACACTCCTGGCCACTGCAGCCTTGACCTGCTGGGCTCCGACGATCCTTCCGCCTTAGCCTTCCAAGTAGCTGGAACTACAGGCGCGTGCTACCACACCTGGCTAATTTTTGATTTATTGTAAAGATGAGGTCTCGCCAAGTTGCCCAGGTGGGTCTCGAACCCGCGGGCTCAGGCAATCAACTCACCTCGGCCTCCCAAAGCGCTGGAATTACAGGCTGAGCCACCGAGCCCGGCCTTGTGAAATATTTTAAAGATGCTCTGGAATTCTAGCCACAGAAGACAGTGCATTAGCTAGTAGTTACAGGCATGTGCTACCACGCCTGGCTAGTTTTTTGTTTTTTTGTTTTTAATTGTAGGAATGAGATCTTGCCAAGTTGCCCGGGTGGGTCTGGAACCTGCGGGCTCAGGCAATCCACTTGCCTCGGCCTCCCAAAGTGCTGGGATTACAGGATGATCCAGCAAGCCCAGCCTATTCATTTATTTTTAAGTCAGGGTCTCACTCTCACACAGGCTGGAGTGCAGTGACATGATCATGGCTTACCGCAGCCTCCATCTCCTGGGCTCAGGTGATTGATCCTTCCACCTCAGCCTCCCATGTAGCTAGGATTACAGGAGTGTGCTAACATGCCCAGCTAATTTTTTTTTTTTTTGTAGAGATGAGGTCTCACATGTTGCCTAGGCTGGTCTTGGACTACTGGGCTCAAGCAATCCTCCCACCTCAGCTACCCAAAGTGCTCGGATTACAGGCGTGAGCCACTGCATCCAGCCTAATTATTATTATTATTATTATTATTATTGTTATTATTATTATTATTATTTTGAGTCAGAGCCTCTGTCACCCAGGCTGGAGTGCAGTGACACAATCACAGCTCATCGCAGCCTTGACTTCCTGGGCTCAGATGATCCTTCCTCCTCAGCCTCCCAAGTAACTAGAACTACAGGCTCATGCCACCATGCCCAGCTAATTTTTTTATTTTCTGTAGAGATGAGATCTTGCTATGTTGTTCAGGCTGGCCTCCAACTCCTGGGTTCAAGCAATCTTCCCACCTCAGCCTCCCAAAATTCTAGAATTACAGGCGTGAGCCACCATGCCCAGCTAATTCTTTTTTTTTTTTTTTAGAGTCGGAGTCTTCTGTTGCCCAGGCTGGAGTGCAGTGGCATGCTCATGGCCAGCACAGCCTCAGCTTGCTGGGCTCAGGCGATCCTTCCACTTTAGCCTTCTCAATAGCTGTAACTACAGGCGCGCACCATCATGCCCAACTGATTTTTTGTATAGATGAGGTCTCGCCAAGTTGCCTGGGGTGGTCCCAAACCCGCGGGCTCAGGCAATCCACTTGCCTTGGCCTCCCAAAGTGCTGGGATTACAGGCTGAGCCACCAAGCCCGGCCTGTTTTCTTTTTATGACAAAATATTCTTCTACTTTTTTAGAGAGCTCCTTTGTTTAATAATAAAAGCTATTGATAAGTTAGCAGCATTAGCATGACTGGTCATACGCTTGATCTTCATACAGTGTGAAAAGAGGTCTTGGTTGGATGAAAATTAGAAGTATGTAGAAGGAGATTGGGTTTTTTAAAAGAGAGATGCTAGAGACAGAACTCAAAGCTCAGGAAAGAGAAGCATTTAGTCTGAGGAAGGAAGAAAAGAAAGGCAGTTGTAATTCCCTTACTACTTTCAGATCCTAAGGTGAGATTCTTTTAGTTGATGTCATTTCTACTTTTGGGCTCCCTCAAATCACCATTTTTCTCTTCCAGTCTTCTCACCCTTCTTATTTACTATTAGCCTTTCATCCTTCTGAGGCCCTCGTACCTGACCAAAATTGCACTGGGATTGGGACTGAAAATGTGGCCAATCACTTGTCTGCATGAAAGAGCTATTAGAAGGAGTTTACATTTTTTCCCTAAATTCCAACAAAACATTTTAGGAAAAAAGTGGCAAAAGAGATTAGTATAAGCCGGGCTCGGTGGCTCAGCCTGTAATCCCGCGCCTTTGGGAGGCTGAGGTG